>NC_045548.1:77932238-78194738 GCF_009769535.1 Thamnophis elegans | reverse complement strand
TCACCTTTACAATCCAAGTGCCGTATTTTTCAGACTATAAGACGCACCAAGATTTTGAAGAGGAATTCTTTTTTTTTTAAAAAAAAAGTTTTTTTGCACTCTGCAGGCCTCCCAAACCCTCTGCACGCCCCATTTTTTTTGTGAAAAACAGGGCATGCAGAGAGTTTGGGAGGCCTGAAAAGTCCTCCTGAGGGCCAGGGAGGGCAAAAATGCAACACGTGTGTGTGTGGGGGGGGGGGTTGGGAAGTTAAAAACGGGTCCATTTTTTGCAAAATATGGGGCGTTCGGAGAGTTTGGAAGGCTTGCAGAGTGCTCCTGGGGGCTCGGGAGAGCAAAAACAGCCCCGTTTTTGTGAAAAATGAGCCCCCTTTCACTCATTTTTGCCCTCCCCCAGCCCCCAGAAGCACTCTGCAGGCCTCCCAAATCCTCTGCACATCCATTTTTACAAAGGGGGTGGGGTTTCAGGAGGCCAAAAATGCTGTATTCAGTGAATAAGATGGGGAGGAAAGGTGCGCCTTATATTCCGAAAAATACGGTAACTAGGAAGGGTCCCTTATGAGATGTTTGCCTGCCCTCAATTCTTTCTGCAGGCTCAGCTGCCTCTTATCTTTTTTAAAAAAATACCCGGGTTGAAATTTGACCGGTTCGGATTTATACCTTGTATTGGTTCTGGGAAGTCAGGGGGGGGGGGAAGGTTGGGGGGGGGTTGGGGGTGGAGGGTGGGAGGGAGCGGAGTTTACTAAGTTGGAGGAGGGGTGTTGGATTTTAAGGTATTATGATTGTACATGTATACTGCTATTTTTTTATTTTTTATGTATATTGAAATGGAATTATAAATACCATCAACACAAAAGGGAGTTTGCTCAGAAGCTGAAATACACCAAGTGAATTAGAGGAAGAGTGGGAAGCAGAGGAGAGAAGAAAGATAGGAAGAGAGGGATAGGAGAGAGGGTGAAGGGGGAAGATGAGGTGTATAAGGAGGAGTGGTAAGGGGAGAGAGGAGAAGGAGAAAGGAAGGGGAAGTAGAGTAGAAAATGATGGAAGGAAGACAGGATGTAGAAGAGTTGGAAGCAGAGGAGAGAAGAAAGATAGGAAGAGAGGGACAGGAAAGAGGGTGAGGGGGGAAGATGAGGTGTATAAGGAGGAGTGGTAAGGGGAGAGCGGAGAAGGAGAAAGGAAGGGGAAGTAGAGTAGAAAATGATGGAGGGAAGACAGGATGTAGAAGAGTGGGAAGCAGAGGAGAGAAGAAAGATAGGAAGAGAGGGACAGGAAAGAGGGTGAGGGGGGAAGATGAGGTGTATAAGGAGGAGTGGTAAGGGCAGAGAGGAGAAGGAGAAAGGAAGGGGAAGTAGAGTAGAAAATGATGGAGGGAAGACAGGATGTAGAAGAGTGGGAAGCAGAGGAGAGAAGAAAGATAGGAAGAGAGGGACAGGAAAGAGGGTGAGGGGGGAAGATGAGGTGTATAAGGAGGAGTGGTAAGGGCAGAGAGGAGAAGGAGAAAGGAAGGGGAAGTAGAGTAGAAAATGATGGAGGGAAGACAGGATGTAGAAGAGTGGGAAGCAGAGGAGAGAAGAAAGATAGGAAGAGAGGGACAGGAAAGAGGGTGAGGGGGGAAGATGAGGTGTATAAGGAGGAGTGGTAAGGGCAGAGAGGAGAAGGAGAAAGGAAGGGGAAGTAGAGTAGAAAATGATGGAGGGAAGACAGGATGTAGAAGAGTGGGAAGCAGAGGAGAGAAGAAAGATAGGAAGAGAGAGATAGGAGAGAGGGGGAAGGGGGAAGATGAGGTGTATAAGGAGGAGTGGTAAGGGCAGAGAGGAGAAGGAGAAAGGAAGGGGAAGTAGAGTAGAAAATGATGGAGGGAAGACAGGATGTAGAAGAGTGGGAAGCAGAGGAGAGAAGAAAGATAGGAAGAGAGGGATAGGAGAGAGGGGGAAGGGGGAAGATGAGGTGTATAAGGAGGAGTGGTAAGGGGAGAGCGGAGAAGGAGAAAGGAAGGGGAAGTAGAGTAGAAAATGATGGAGGGAAGACAGGATGTAGAAGAGTGGGAAGCAGAGGAGAGAAGAAAGATAGGAAGAGAGGGATAGGAGAGAGGGTGAAGGGGGAAGATGAGGTGTATAAGGAGGAGTGGTAAGGGGAGAGCGGAGAAGGAGAAAGGAAGGGGAAGTAGAGTAGAAAATGATGGAGGGAAGACAGGATGTAGAAGAGTGGGAAGCAGAGGAGAGAAGAAAGATAGGAAGAGAGGGATAGGAGAGAGGGTGAAGGGGGAAGATGAGGTGTATAAGGAGGAGTGGTGAGAGAGTAGAAGGAGAAAGGAAGGGGAAGTAGAGTAGAAAATGATGGAGGGAAGAAAGGATGTAGAAAGGGGGAGGAGAGATCGGGAAGAAAGTGTCGGGTAAGGTATAAACATGGTTTATGGAGAGTAGAAGAGGCAATAACTGGTTTTTTTTCCCCTTTGGTAGTTGATGGTAAGATGAATTGATGTAATTACTTAATAATACAACATGGTATTGACTATGTAATAGTATACATGTGATTATATGCTATGAAAATGGAAAATAAAAAAAATTTCTATGTGAAATTTGACCGGTTCAGATTGGTTCGGGTGAACCAGTAGGGATAATTTGAATCGGTTTGCCAAACTGATAAAAACCATCCCTGGTTAGCCACGTTGATGCCCACCCAATCTCCCACTCACCCAGTTGCCTTTCACCCCTTCCTGCCGCTCACTCGACCCTTCAGGCTGCTTGCCCCACCGACCCACCCCCTGCCCTATATATGTTGCCTTCGCTATGCTGCCCAGCTAATCTCCTTGCCAGGCGCCTCGCCCGCTCATCTCCCCAAAGGTATTATGTTTTATCATTAGGAATCAAACAGAAAACGGGGAAAACAGAGATGATATACGGACGAGAGGCTGAACCATATAATGCACGATTGAGGGAGCTGCAGTTAGTCTAATGAAGAGAAGGACTAGGGGTGACATGACAGCAGATTGATGGTACTTGAGGGGGCTCCCACATAGAAGAGAGGGTCAGCTTATTCTTCAAAGCACCCGAGAGAAAGACAAGAAGTAACGGGTGGAAGATCACTAAAGAGAGAGTTCCAACTTAGAATTAAGGAGACATTTCCCGACAATGAGAACAGTTAATCAGTGGAACAACTTGCCTCCAGAAGTTCTAGTGCTCCATCACTGGAAGTTTTCAAGAAGAGATTGGAAAGCCATTTGACTGGGATGGTATTAGGTCTCCTGTTTTGAGCAGGGAGTTGGCCAAGAAGACCCCCAAGGTCCCTTCTAGCTCTATTGTTAGGGGTCCAAGTAATAGACCCATACCAGGCAAAGCTCTGAAGCAGATGAATTCCTCAAAGAATAGCTTTATTGGACATATCATATTGGCATAAAGGTGGCAAAAAACCGACTCGGAAGGTTCCCACTGTTTTCACTTAATCAAAAGTATTTCCCTCAACCCCAAATAATCAGCCATGTGGTCCAATCAAGTATATACTGATGGCCTGGTGATGGTGGCCTGGTGACATCACTTTTCCATCCTCCGGCCAGGTGTGAGAACATCCTTGGTTCCCAAGAGGAAGTATTTTATTTTGACTACACAACACCAGTTATCTCTAATCCCCCACTCCTTATCCCTCAGCTTCAATGTGACAGCACTGAAGCTCCAAGTTGGCTTCAGCCAGGCTAAATTCAGGTTTAACACCTATGATTCTATGTTGGAAGGTAGGTAGGTAGGTGGGTAGGTAGGTAGGAAGGAAGGAAGGAAGGAAGGAAGGAAGGTAGGGAGGGAGGGAGGGAGGGAGGTAGGTAGGAAGGAAGGAAGGTAGGTAGGTAGGAAGGAAGGAAGGAAGGTAGGTAGGTAGGTAGGAAGGAAGGAAGGAAGGAAGGAAGGAAGGAAGGAAGGAAGGAAGGAAGGAAGGAAGGTAGGTAGGAAGGAAGGAAGGAAGGTATGTAGGTAGGTAGGTAGGTAGGTAGGTAGGTAGGAAGGAAGGAAGGTAGGGAGGGAGGGAGGGAGGGAGGTAGGAAGGAAGGTAGGTAGGTAGGAAGGAAGGTAGGTAGGTAGGTAGGTAGGTAGGAAGGAAGGAAGGAAGGAAGGTAGGTAGGAAGGAAGGAAGGAAGGAAGGTAGGTAGGTAGGTAGGTAGGAAGGAAGGAAGGAAGGAAGGAAGGTAGGTAGGAAGGAAGGAAGGAAGGTAGGTAGGTAGGTAGGAAGGAAGGAAGGTAGGTAGGTAGGTAGGAAGGTAGGTAGGTAGGTAGGAAGGTAGGTAGGTAGGTAGGTAGGAAGGAAGGAAGGAAGGAAGGAAGGAAGGTAGGTAGGAAGGAAGGAAGGAAGGAAGGTAGGTAGGTAGGTAGGAAGGAAGGGAGGAAGGTAGGTAGGTAGGCAGGCAGGTAGGAAGGTAGGTAGGTAGGTAGGTAGGTAGGTAGGAAGGAAGGAAGGAAGGAAGGAAGGAAGGTAGGTAGGTAGATAGGAAGGAAGGTAGGTAGGTAGGTAGGTAGGTAGGAAGGAAGGAAGGTAGGTAGGTAGGTAGGAAGGAAGGAAGGTAGGTAGGTAGATAGGAAGGAAGGAAGGGAGGAAGGTAGGTAGGTAGGTAGGAAGGAAGGAAGGAAGGAAGGAAGGTAGGTAGGTAGGAAGGAAGGAAGGAAGGAAGGAAGGAAGGAAGGTAGGTAGGAAGGAAGGTAGGTAGGTAGGAAGGTAGGAAGGAAGGAAGGAAGGTAGGAAGGAAGGAAGGAAGGAAGGTAGGTAGGTAGGTAGGTAGGTAGGAAGGAAGGAAGGAAGGAAGGAAGGTAGGAAGGTAGGTAGGTAGGTAGGAAGGTAGGTAGGTAGGTAGGTAGGTAGGAAGGAAGGAAGGAAGGTAGGTAGGAAGGAAGGAAGGAAGGAAGGAAGGAAGGTAGGTAGGTAGGAAGGAAGGGAGGAAGGTAGGTAGGTAGGCAGGTAGGTAGGAAGGAAGGTAGGTAGGTAGGTAGGTAGGAAGGAAGGAAGGAAGGTAGGTAGGTAGGTAGATAGGAAGGAAGGTAGGTAGGTAGGAAGGAAGGAAGGTAGGTAGGAAGGAAGGAAGGAAGGAAGGAAGGTAGGTAGGGAGGGAGGGAGGGAGGAAGGTAGGTAGGTAGGTAGGTAGGTAGGTAGGAAGGAAGGAAGGTAGGTAGGTAGGTAGGAAGGAAGGAAGGAAGGTAGGTAGATAGGAAGGAAGGTAGGTAGGTAGGAAGGAAGGAAGGAAGGTAGGTAGGTAGGTAGGTAGGTAGGTAGGAAGGAAGGTAGGTAGGAAGGAAGGAAGGAAGGAAGGTAGGTAGGAAGGAAGGAAGGAAGGTAGGTAGGTAGGTAGGAAGGAAGGTAGGTAGGAAGGAAGGAAGGTAGGTAGGAAGGAAGGAAGGAAGGAAGGAAGGAAGGAAGGAAGGTAGGTAGGTAGGAAGGAAGGAAGGAAGGAAGGAAGGAAGGAAGGAAGGAAGGAAGGAAGGGGTAAAGGGAGACTTGTAGCAATGTCTTCTTGGAAAAAAGGACATTGAGAAGGAAACTCAAGATCACCTCTCTTGATTTTGTTAAGTATAAGACAGGACAGAGGGAAGTTTGGACAAGCTTTGTTATTCTAATACACTTTTTCTCAAATCAAGGGAGGCAGCTAAGCTTACCTCTTGGTGCGCACATGATCAACACACTGGAAAGGACAACTAGGATCTCTCCTTTCTTCATGTTGCTTCTCCGATTTACTCTGAGCATAATAATGGCTTCTGCCCTATTTGATTCTGGGACAAATGGAGATATGAAATATTGGGCTGTCTCAGGTGACTGGGTGTGATCTCTTACAAAGTACTTTGTGTGGGAGTGAAAATGAAAAACATGGCCTTGTCCAAGCTACATGCCCTCTGGACGTGTTGGACAACGTGTTCCAAGACTCCAAGCAACCAAAAACAGTTCCCTTATCCCTAAATACCAGAGCTTTTTTTTGGAAGTGATATTGAAGGAGGAACTAGGTATGGGTAGTCTAGTGCAGTGTTTCTCAACCTTGGCCACTTGAAGATGTCTGGACTTCAACTCCCAGAATTCCCCAGCCAGCATTCGCTGGCTGGGGAATTCTGGGAGTTGAAGTCCAGACATCTTCAAGTGGCCAAGGTTGAGAAACACTGGTCTAGTGAAAAGAGAAACTAGACAGTTCCAATATTTTAGCGGCTGTTACAAAGAAGAAGGGATCAATTTATTTTCCAAATAACCAGAAGGCAAGGCAAGAAACGATAGGTGGAAATGAAGGAGAGAAGCAACCTAGAATGAAGGAGAAACTTCCTAAGAGTGAGGACAATTAACCAATGGAACAGAAGTTGCCTCCGGAAGTTGTGGGTGTTTCATCATTGGAGGTTTTTAAGAGGAGACTTAAATGGTAAGAAGTCTGAAATGGTATGGGGTCTCCTGCTTGAGCAGGGGGTTGAAGTCCTCCATAATCTCTTCCAACTATTCTATTCTATTCTATTCTATTCTACTCTACTCTACTCTACTCTACTCTACTCTACTCTACTCTACTCTACTCTACTCTACTCTACTCCACTCCACTCCACTCCACTCCACTCCATTCCATTCCATGTTGTATTATTCATTCTATTCTATTCTATTCTATTCTATTCTATTCTATTCTATTCTAT
Source organism: Thamnophis elegans (assembly GCF_009769535.1). Classification (NCBI taxonomy): domain Eukaryota; kingdom Metazoa; phylum Chordata; class Lepidosauria; order Squamata; family Natricidae; genus Thamnophis; species Thamnophis elegans. The sequence continues at coordinate 78,188,109 of NC_045548.1, read as the reverse complement.
TCCATTCCATTCCATTCCATTCCATTCCATATTGTATTATTCTATTCCGTGACCTGTCAAAACCGCGTTCCACAAAAGCGCGGTCGACGAAATCGCGTATGTGACATCATCACAACGCGACGAAAAAGATCGAAAAATTGAAATAAAAATTAAATTACAGGAAGCCGATTCACATAAAGGTAAGCGTTAGGTTAAGGGTTAGCGTTAGGTTTTTCGTTAGGTTAAGGGTTAGGTTTAGGGTTAGGTTTAGGGTTAGGTTTGGGGGGGTTAGGGGAAGATTTTCGCTTTATTTTTACATTTTTCTATCTTTTTCGTCGCGCTGTGATGACGTCACATACGCGCTTTCGTCAACCGCGATTTTGTCGTCCGCGGTTTTGTGGTGGAACTATTCTATTCTATTCTATTCTATTCTATTCTATTCTATTCTACTCTACTCTACTCTACTCCACTCCACTCCACTCCACTCCACTCCACTCCACTCCATTCCATTCCATGTTGTATTATTCATTCTTTCTATTCTATTCTATTCTATTCTATTCTATTCTATTCTATTCTATTCTATTCTATTCTATTTTCTGCATGAAAAGCACGAGCTCTTATTTATTTCTGCACATGGAGCACTTCATCAGATTACAGGCAATGACACAGTCACCCACACCCTGATCTCCTCCCACTCGGACAATCGCCGTGCGCTCTACCTGGGGTTGTGTTTGAGGAGCATCCGGGAAGCTTCGGTTGGTCCAAAATAGCAATAGCAGTTAGACTTATATACCGCTTCATAGGGCTTTCAGCCCTCTCTAAGCGGTTTACAGAGTCAGCATATCGCCCCCAACAACAATCCGGGTCCTCATTTTACCCACCTCGGAAGGATGGAAGGCTGAGTCAACCCTGAGCCGGTGAGATTTGAACAGCCGAACTGCAGAACTGAAGTCAGCTGAAGTGGCCTGCAGTGCTGCATTTAACCACTGCTCCAGTGGCCCACAGAGTTCTGCACACTGATTGTTCTGACCCAGCTCCCCAAACCTTCTAAGTGAACTCAAAGATCCCTTTATTAGGAGTGCCAGCAGCCCCAGCAAAAAGTTTCTCTCTCAAAGCAATCTAACAAGCCAGATGATGAATCGTTGTCTGTCACATCTATTCATCTCCGCCCCCTGCCTTTTATCCCCAGTGCTAGGGTGGGGCCTCATTAGCAGCGTTGGCTCTTCCTTCCCAATGACTGGCCCATAGATTTCCACTGCTCTCCTCTCCTCTGTTTTCTGAGCATCCGCATGTCAGGCACTAAATCCAGCTGTTCCTCCTCTTCCACATCAGCCACCTCCAAACCTGGGGTCTGTTGACTCTCCATCTGAGGGCTGACGGACGATCCAGGCTCTGCCTCTCTCTCTCTCTGCTAGCTCCTTGAGAGACCGCCTGCTGCCAATTACCTCCCAAAGACCCATTAGATCACACAGATTAGGCCTCCTCCGGGTTCCGTCTACTAGCCAATGTCATCTGGCTACTACCCGGGGGAGGGCCTTCTCTGTGGCGGCTCCGGCCCTTTGGAATGAGCTCCCTGCAGAGATCCGGACCCTCACCTCTCTCCAGGCCTTCCGAAAAGGCGTTAAAACCTGGCTGTGTCGGCAGGCCTGGGGTTGATGAGTTCCTTTCCCCTCTCGAATCGTGTGGCTGTTGGTTGTTTTAAATTCCCTGTACTTTTTGTTGTAGTTCTTGTGTTTCCCTTCCCCTCCTTGGGTTTGTGCGCTGCCCTGAGTCCCCCCGGGAATACGGTGGCATATAAATAAAATGAACCTTGAACCTTGAACCTTGAACCATTCCCTCTTCCCCCTTGGAGCTCTCCGGTTGCCTTGATGCTGATCCTGATTGCCACACTGCTTCCTCCTCTGATTCAGCTGCTGGAGGCGCTGGCAGCTGACAGGTCACAACATGTGACATGGGTGCCATGCCATCTTCCTGGGATATTTCATGGCTTAATGTGCATGATCCAAAATCTGTCACTCTCCAGAAAATATTTCCAACTTTCCCAGCATTCTTCTCTTCCCTCTTTCATGCACTAGAAGGTAGTGATCATGTCACCCCTAATTCTTTTCTTTGGTTAGGCTAGATATAACTAGTTTTCTTACCATTCGTTGAAAGATTAATCCTGCAAACTTCTTATCATCCTAGTTGCTCTTCTTTGCACTGTTTCCAGGGTTTAGAATAGACTAGCAGAGTTGGAAGGGACCTTGGAGGTCTTCTAGTCCAACCCCCTGCTCAAGCAAGAAACCCTACACCATTCCAGACAAATGGCTATCCAACATCTTCTTAAAGGCTTCCAGTGTTGGGGCATTCAGAACTTCTGGAGGCAACTTGTTCCACTGATTAATTGTTCTCACTGTCAGGAAGTTTCTCCTTAGTTCCAAGTTCCTTCTGGATTAATTTCCACCCATTGCTTCTTGTTCTACCCTCCAGTGCTTTGGAGAATAGCTTGACTCCCTCTTCTTTGTGGCAACCCCTGAGATATTGGAAGACTGCTATCATGTCTCCCCTGGTCCTTCTTTTCATTCAACTAGACATACCCAATTCCTGCAACCGTTCTTCATATGTTTTAGCCTCCAGTCCCCTAAACTTCTTAGTTGCTCTTCTCTGCACTCTTTCTAGAGTCTCCACATCTTTTCTACATCGTGGCGACCAAAATTGGATGCCGTATTCCAAGTGTGGCCTTACCAAGGCTTTATAAAGTGGTATTAACACTTCATCTGACCTTGATTCTATCCCTCTGTTTATGCAGCCTAGAACTGTGTTGGCTTTTTTGGCAGCTGCTGCACACGGCTGGCTCCTGTTTAAATGGTTCTCCACTAGGACTCCAAGATCCCTTTCACAGTTACTACTATTGAGCAAGGTACTACCTATACTGTACCTGTGCATTTCGTTTTTCTTGCCTAAATGTAGAACCTTACATTTTTCATCATTGAGTTTCATTTTGTTAGATAGGGCCCTGTCACTTCTCTTTCTTCTTTTGAATTTTACAACCCCATTTTACAATGTTCAAATATGATGCTTTCAATTCAAAACTGTGTTTCTCAACATCACTGCAAAATAATGCAAAAGGAAGCAGCCTCGCGGACCGATGCAAATTTGCCTGGTGAGGTTTCCATTTCAAACACTTCCCAGCCAAAGGGAAGTGTATCATTCTCACAGGATAACAACAACAAAACCCTCAGTTGCCAGATGGTTTCTGATAAGCTCCAGCAGGCCGTACAGGTTTTCTTTGAAAATCACCCCAATGGTACAAAACTACCACACACACACACACTGTATCCTTCGGCAATGGTGCGTTCCTCCCAGTTGGAACAGCCTTAAAATGTGCAACGTCTTTGTAACTGGTGAGAAGTTGTGATCATGTCGGCGTAGCTGCTGCCTCTTCCATGGGATCCTGGGGGCCACAATGAAGCATTTGATACTTCTGCTCCTGTTGATGATCCTTTGCATGGAAAGAGGTGAGTGTGGTTCCCCCAAAGATTCCTGGGATTAAAGAAAGCATGAGAGGGCCTTGTAAATGAACTCAGAAAAGGCTCTAGTGCAGCGGAGTCAAACTCGATTTCATTGAGGGCCGCATCAGGGTTGTGTTTGACCTTGGAGGGGGCAGGGGGCATGGCCAGCTTGCTGTGACTTGCTGTCACAGGATTTCCCTTAGATCCTCCCTCGCTCTCATTATAATTTCTTTCTTTCTTTCTTTCTTTCTTTCTTTCTTTCTTTCTCTCTTTCTCTCTCTCTCTTTCTTTCTTTCTTTTCTTCTTTCTTTCTGAGAGCCGAGGTGGCACAGTGGTTAAATGCAACACTGCAGGCTACTTCAGCTGACTGCAGTTCTGCAGTTCGGCTGTTCAAATCTCACCGGCTCAGGGTTGACTCGGCCTTCCATCCTTCCGAGGTGGGTAAAATGAGGACCCGGATTGTTGTTGGGGGCAATATGCTGACTCTGTAAACCGCTTAGAGAGGGCTGAAAGCCCTATGAAGTGGTATATAAGTCTAACTGCTATTGCTATTGCTATTTCTTTCCTTCCTTCCCTCCTTCATTCTTCTTTTTCCTTCCCTCCTCATTTTTTCTTCTTCCTTCCCCCTCTTTCCTTCTTTTTCCTTCCTTGCTTTCCTCCCATCTTCCCTTCTTTGTCTTTCCTTTTCTCCTTTCCTGCCCCTTTCTTGGAGGCTCAAATTCAAACGGGGAAACATTTCTCCGATTCCTGTCCTTTCTCACAGTCTTCCTCCTTGGGTGCAAACTACAACTCCCAAAATACAGTTGAGAATTGGAGGTCATGGAAGACCTACCTCGTCCCCGCCTGGGTTCCCTGAAGTCACGGACCCCTGCCAGCCAGTCAAGCCACGTCAGGGTTATGTTTGACCTTGGGGGGGGGGGGGCTGGGGGGATATGGGCACAGTGGGCATGGCCAGCTCGATGTCATTCATGTCAGGGCACCTGTGGTGGCCAAATGCTAAAGCAGGATTTCCCTCAGACCCTCCTTCACTCTCATTATAATCTCCTTCCTTCCTTCCTTCCTTCCTTCCTTCCTTCCTCCCTTCTCTTCTTTTTCCTTCCCTCTTCATTCTCCTTTCTTCTTCCTTCCCCTCCTTCCTTCTTTTTCCTTGCTTGGTCTCTTCCCTTCTTTTTCTTTGTCTTTCCTCTTTCTCTCTCTCCCCTTTCCTGCCCCTTCTTGGATGTTGGATAGCCATTTGTCTGAAACGGTATAGGGTTTCCTGCCTAGGCAGGGGGTTGGACTAGAAGACCCCCAAGGCCCCTTCCAACTCTGCTATCATGTTGTATTATTGTACAGAGTCGGATCTCAGATTGCTACAGCAGGCTTGAGAAGGGTGCACCTCATTGGGGAATGTGATTTATGACTGAAGGGAGGGAAGGAAGCAATTTTCTCATTTTCTTTTGTTTTTAGTTTCTGTTGCTAGCCCTCTTCCAGCAACAATGGAGCTTGTGGGGCTGTGTGTTCCCCCTTGGCCCTGTTGACAGCCTCCTGCTGCCCTTTTCCAGCGAGGAGGGCTGGGGGAGTCTGTTGTGGCCCAAAACAGAGCCCAGGATGGTGGCATGCCATTCCTCACGTCTTTTAGTCTTCAAGGCTTTTAATCATCTTCATTGCTCTTATTTCCCCTTTTTCCAAAATCTCGACATTGTTTTTGTGATACGGTGACCAAAACTGGGTGCCATATTCCAGGTGTGGCCTTACTAATGTCTTGTTACCTCTGAATCAGCTTGATTAGTTCTGAAACCCTGAAGGACCCCCAAATGAGAGAAGACACTGGGCCAATGATGATATCAACAGTTTGTCAATAAATCTGAGGGCAGCTGATGAGCTTCTTTGAAGTTCTGGTTCAGTCATTGTTATAGTAGGTTCCACCACAAAACCGCGGAGGACAAAATCGCGCTCGATGAAAGCGCGCATTTGACGTCATCACAGCGCGACGAAAACATCGCGCTGTGATCGAAAAATGTAAAAATAAAGCGAAAACCTTACCCTAACCCCCCCAAACCTAACCCTAAACCTAACCCTAAACCTAACCCTAAATCTAACCCTAAACGTAACCCTTAACCTAACGCTAAACCTAACGCTAACCCTTAACCTAACGCTAAACGTAACCCTAACGCTCTAAACCTAACCCTAACCCTTAACCTAACCCTAACCCTAACCCTAACCCTTACCTTTATGTAAATCGGCTTGCTTTAATTTTATTTCAATTTTAAAATTTTTTCGTCGCGCTGTGATGACGTCAAATGCGCGCTTTCGTCGAGCGCGATTTTGTCCTCCGCGGTTTTGACTGGTCACGGTTATAGTAAGCCAAGGATCCATATTACGGCAGCAAAACATCCCTGTGTGCTTCCCTCTTGCCATCATCCCCTTCTCAGTCCAACCTGGTTGGACATGTTCCTCCTACAGGCCTCAGGCCCTAGGAAGCTCCAAACTTGGAGCAGATTGGTAAGTTTTACTGGCATTTCCTGATCTGATTTATCAGGCAAAAGTTGACTTGCCCAATGCTGCTGTCAAGGAAGAAGGATGGCATCTCCTCGAGCAAAGCTGGAGAGGTGGTTCGATCACCCAGGCCTGCCCTTCCTTCATTGCAAAACCCCGTTGCCCTGGGAAAGTATGAAACCTGTAGGTGGCGGGTTCAAGGTAGGTAAGGAAGGCGTGGTCTTCACGTCCTACACCTTCGCTTCTTCGAGGTTTAACAAGGCAAAGCTTGGGAGATGGGTCTATCGCCGGCCAATCATGAACCTCTGGGCAGACGCAGCGTTATGTCTAACCGGCGTTGCCTGAAAGGGTGATGGTCCTGCCATGATATACAATGGTATATTCGAATAACAGGATGACACCGTCCTTGGAGGTCTTCTATAGCAATAGCAGTTAGACTTATATACCGCTTCATAGAGCTTTCAGCCCTCTCTAAGCGGTTTACAGAGTCAGCATATCGCCCCCAACAACAATCCGGGTCCTCATTTTACCCACCTCGGAAGGATGGAAGGCTGAGTCAACCCTGAGCCGGTGAGATTTGAACAGCCGAACTGCAGAACTGCAGTCAGCTGAAGTAGCCTGCAGTGCTGCATTTAACCACTGCGCCACCTAGTCCAGCCCCTTGCTAAGGCAGGAAACCCTATGCCAGTGATGGCTAGTCTTTTTGTACTCATGTGCCAAAAGCATGCACATGCGCATGACAGCACGCATGTGTATGCCCACACCCATTATACAATGTGCATGCATGTGTGACACACACACACACACACACACACCGCATCCCATTTTGGGCCTAGCGGGCTTCCCTGAGAGTAAAAAGGGGGTGCGGCGGCACACACACCCATGCTCCCTGACGCCCCCCTCACATGCCTTTGCTGTTACAGGTGTTATGTTGACCTTGTATGCAGCTTTATCTAGCGTTCATCTCCATTGCTCAGTGATGCATTTCCTGCCCCTCTAGGATTTACCTCTATATGCTTCTTTGAGGCACTTTCTATTCCTGTTGGATATGTATATAGTTATATTCTCATGGCTTGGAGTGTCTTTTCACAGACCTGAAAATCAGCAGGCTGGCGGGAGGCGCATATACATGCTTGGTGGTCAGGGGTAGGTTTCTCGCCCCGTTCCAACCGGTTCGGTTGGAACGGGGCCGGCAGTGTCCTCGTGCACGGGTGCGGTGCACGCATGCGTACTAGCGTCTGCGCGACGCTCCAGCTGCTCCTGGATGATCGCGCAGGTGCTGTATGCGTCCTGCGCATGTGTGGAAGCGCAGAACTCGTCAAAACCAGGTAAGGACCACGGGTGGGCGGGCACGCCCTTCACCGTTCCCGGAAGTTACTTACTTCTGGGTTCGGCGACCAACCGGTTCACAGGGACCGCCGCGAACCGGTTGAAACCCACCCCTGTTGGTGGAGTTCAGCTGGGTGCCAGGCTCGCGTGCTGGCAGAGAGGCCTCCGTGTGCTACCTGTGCCATTGGTTCGCCGTCATGGCCCGATACCATTTTAGACAAATTGTTCTGTCCCCACTGCACGTTAGTCTGTATCAGTGGTGGGTTGCGGATTCCATTCCAACCAGTACAGTTGGAACGGCCCCAGAGTTACCCATATAACTCTGCACGCGCATGCATTCTAGCATCAGATGACACTTCCGCAAGCCTCTGCAATGCTCCAGCTGCTCCGCGGAGCATCTTGCAGGTGCCGTATGCACCATGCGTGTGCGCCAGGGGTGGGTTTCAACCGGTTCGCGGCGGTCCCTGCGAACCGGTTGGTCGCCGAACCCGGAAGTAAGTAACTTCCGGGAACGGCGAAGGGCGCGCCCTCCCGCGGTCCTTACCCGGTTTTGACGAGTTCTGCGCTTCCACGCATGCGCAGGACGCATACAGCACCTGCGCGATCATCCAGGAGCAGCTGGAGCATCGCGCAGACGCTAGTACGCATGCGTGCACCGCGCGCGTGCACGAGGACGCTGCCGGCCCCGTTCCAACCGAACCGGTTGGAACAGGGCGAGAAACCCACCCCTGGTGTGTGCGGAAGCGCCAACAGCATAAGGAGCGTGGGCGGGCTTTATCTCATTCATCAAAACAGCTTCCAGGATTTTGAGCAAATATACCCTGGGAAGATTGATGGGACTACCACGTGCTCCTAATGATTTAGTCTCCAGACTTAAATCATTCTTTTGTGTGGTGCTGGATCTCAGCCTCTAGCCCAGCGTTTCCCAAGCTCACCAATTTTATAAGATGGGTGGATTTCAACTCCCAGAATCCACCACCCCCCCAGCAAGCGTGGGATAAAGGTGTCCTTGTGTTCAGTCATTCAAACCCTGGTCATCTCGTGTTTGGAGTACTGCAATGCGCTCTACATGGGGCTACCCTTGAAGACTGCTTGGAGGCTTTAAATAGAGCATCATGAGCACTTTTGGGGGTCCCTAGGATGACTCCATGTTACACCACTGTTCCTTGAGCCGCACTGGCTACCGGTGTTGTGACCGAGGTTTCCCAAAAGCACGAATCCGATTCCTCATCCCGATAAAACCCCTTTTATTTAGGTTCAAGGGAATTCCTCTCCAGCAAAGTCCCGGCCGACAGTCTTTCAAGGGATTTCACAACTACAGACCTTTGTCAGGCTTGGAGAGCTGCCAGGCCGATATCTTCCAAACGCCACGCTGTAGCAGCAATTCCTTGGCACATAGTCAAGATTGGATTCCACTCTCCTGACCTTCCCCAAGAGCCACAGATGGGGTCCCAATGCGGCCCATTACCTTGGAGGTGGTTGACAAATTAAGGGGCCATATCACCCACCTCTCTGGGCATGCTGCTCCTTCACTCTTCATCTTTTAATTATCATTTTATTTGGTTCAGGATTTCTATTTTTATTGTTTTAGAGATATTGATATGTCATGACTTTAATCTTTTTTTTCCTGTGAGCCACTCAAGGTCGTTTCATTACGAGGTGGGTGGCAAATAAATCCAATAAATAAGTAATTCCTCTATTACAGAAAATGTTCTATAAAGCACTTAATAAGTGTCCTTCCCTTCTTAATCCCTCCCCTTCCCTTTTCCCTTCCATTCTTCTCCCCTTCCCTTTCTTTCTCTTCTTCATCCCTTCCATTTTCTCTTCCCTTCTCTTCTTCATCCCTTCCCTTCTTCTTTCCTTCTCTTCTTCATCATTTCCCTTTTCTCTTCTCTTCTTCATCCCTTCCCTTTTCTCTTCCATTCTCTTCTTCATCCCTTCCCTTCTTCTTTCCTTCTCTTCTTCATCCTTTCCCTTTTCTCTTCTCTTCTTCATCCCTTATCTTCTTCTTCCCTTCCCTTTCTTTCTCTTCTTCATACCTTCTCTTTTCTCTTCCCTTCCTTCTCTTCTTCATCCCTTCCCTTCTTCTTCCCTTCTCTTCTTCACCCCTTCCCTTCTTATTCCCTTCCTTTCTCTTCTTCAACCCTTCTTTTCCCCTTTCTCTTCCCTTCTTCTTCCCTTCCTTTTTTCACCCCCCCCTTTCCACAGCTTTCTCCCTATATTGTTTCAGATGCGAAAATGTAAAATCCCATGCGGATTGTTCCACCTCCATTAGATGCTCCGACATGGAAAAATTCTGTGCGTCACAAACCCAGCAAGGACCCGGTAAGACTCAGCAATCATGATGAGTAAGCAGGAACTTCAATAGGGCCAAGACCCACTTCCTTGGTAGAAGTGAAGGAGATTGGAATAGGGAGAGGTAAGAAAGAAAACTTCCCAGAATCCAAAAGAGAGCCAGAAATTTGAACAATAATTTGTCCTTTGAAGAAAATTCACAGGAATCAATCAAGTTGAGCATAGGGCGAGTGGCATTGTTAAGCAGAGTGGAGTAGTAGCTGCCTCTTATGATAACTGCTACCTAAATAAAATAATAGAGAATAGAATAGAAATAGAAATAGAAATAGAATAGAAATAGAAATAGAAATAGAAATAGAAATAGAAATGAATGGAATGGAATAGAATAGAATAGAATTGAATTGAATTAGAATTAGAATTAGAATTAGAATTAGAATTAGAATTAGAATTAGAATTAGAATTAGAATTAGAATTAGAAATAGAAATAGAAATAGAATGGAATAGAATAGAATAGAATAGAATTAGAATTAGAAATAGAAATAGAAATAGAAATAGAATGGAATGGAATGGAATGGAATGGAATAGAATAGAAATAGAAATAGAAATAGAAATAGAAATAGAAATAGAAATAGAAATAGAAATGGAATGGAATGGAATGGAATAGAATAGAATAGAATAGAATAGAATAGAATAGAATAGAATAGAATAGAATAGAATAGAATAGAATAGAATAGAATAGAATAGAATAGAATAGAATAGAATTCTTTATTGGCCAAGTGTGGTTGGACACACAAGGAATTTGTCTTTGGTGCAGATGCTCTCAGTGTACCCTGTTTTCCCCAAAAATAAAACCTCCCCAGATAATAAGCCCAATCGGGCTTTTGAGCGCATATGCTAAAATAAGACCTCCCTGAAAATAAGCCCATCCCAAAGATATTGCAACACAGCAGCAGCCATGAGGTGACTATGCTCGCCTCCTCCTGCACCTCAAAAATAATAAGACCTCCCCCAAAATAAGGCCAAATAAGATCTCCCCCAAAATAAGGCTTATTTTGGGGGTCAAAAGAAAATAAGACCCTGCCTTATTTTCGGGGAAACACAGTACATAAAGAAAAATAAAATACATTCATCAAGGATCATAAGATGCAACACTTAGTGAAAGTCATAGGTTTACTAATAAGCAATCAAATTATACTAGGAAACAAATAAAACAATATACATTTTAATGATACAAGCAACGTGGTTATAGTCATAAGTGGGGAGAGATAGGTACTAGGAAGGAAGAGAATAATAATGATAATAATACAGTCTTAGTAAATAATTTGATAGTGTTGTGGGAATTAGTTGTTAAACAGATAAGTCTCTTCTCCCTCTCATTCCAATGCTTGTTTGTTCTTCTCTCTGTAGGGGAAGAACTGATGATTAGCAAATGGTGTTCTCCGAAATGCTCCCGATTCCGCCTGGAAATCCAAGGATCCAACATCTCTTCACAGTGCTGCCAAACTGATTACTGCAACAGCACTGGGCCCAGTGGGGTGCAAAGCAGCGGTGTCCTTGTGATGGGGGCCATCCTCGTCAGCTTCTTCTACATCTTCCAGAAAGGGTTGTGATGGGGGGGGGGGACAGGAGGAGAAGGGAGGCCTGGGGTGGGTGTTCAGTTCTCTAGATTTCTTGAATGCCCACACACAAACACACTAGTGTTTGTAGTGAAGGAAGACACACCCACCCGTCTCCTAGAACCATGAAATATTTTGAGAAACATTAAAAAGGAAGAATATTATATTTCCCTGAATGAGAAATGGAGAAACGTACTTTTGGAAAGGAGTTGGAGTTTGGAGTTTATTCAATTTGTAGGCCGCCCTATTCCCCGAAGGGACTCAGGGCGGCTGAACAAAAGCCAAGGGAGGGGAAATTACAAAAAGTAAGACAAAACAATCAGACAATATGAACAATTTAAAAGGGGGGGAACTCAACCCCAGGCTTGCTGGGACAGCCAGGTCTTCACGGCCGTCCGGAAGGCCCGAAGGGTGGAGAGGGTACGAATCTCCACGGGGAGCTCGTTCCAAAGGGCCAGAGCAGCCACAGAGAAGGCCCTCCTCCGAGTAGTCGCCAGCCGACATTGGCCGGCAGATGGAATACGGAGGAGGCCTAATCTGTGGGATCGAATGGGTCTGTGGGAGGTAATCGGCAGAAGGAGGTCTCTCAAGTACAAGAAAGCCACCCCCACCTTCCTTAATAGCCCCAGCAGATATTTTGTGCCCACTGAGAAAGACTGGGCCACCCTACCTACCAAATAAAAGACCTCCAGCTCCAGAGTGATGGGATTAAAACCTGACCCTCCAGGACATAATGGGATTAAACCACTAAGACAACAGAGCCCAATCTCCTAAGGACATTGCATGACTCCCGGCAAACTTCAATCAAACCTAGCTCAGTCAAACATGACCCTTACATGGCCCTTACGTGGGAATCTGACAATAGAATACATGTGTATATTCAGGAAAATATGACAAATGGGTTGTAGAGGACTATCTTTATTTATTAAATTTATTCGCTGCCCATCTCACCCGGCGGAAAGTTTGCTTGATGTCTCCATGTTCCATTTTAGAACCGCAGTTAAGTTATTGAACAACCATGGCAAAAAAAACCCCCAAAACCCAGGGGTCATAACATTGGGATGATTCACTTAATGACGTGAGAGAAGACCCCCCCCTCTCTCCTAGAAGAATGAAATATGTTGAAAAATATTAAAAAGGCAGAATATTATATTTCCCTAAAGGAGGAATGGAGAAAAACGTGTTTCTTAACAGGCAGAAAGGAAACTCATTGTCCTTGCCACCAAGAGATATTTGGTGCCCATTGAGTAGGACCTCCAGCTCCAGGGTGATGGGATTAAGACATGACCCTTCAGGACAGCATAGGATTACAATAATAATACAATGATACAATAGCAGAGTTGGAAGGGACAAAGAGGATTAGGGGACTGGAGACTAAAACATAGGAAGAACAGTTGCAGGAACTGGGTAGATCTAGTTTAATGAAAAGAAGGACCAGGGGAGACATGATAGCAGTCTTCCAATATCTCAGGGGTTGCCACAAAGAAGAGGGAGTCAAACTATTCTCCAAAGCACCTGAGGGCAGGACAAGAAGCAATGGGTGGAAACTCATCAAGGAGAGAAGCAACTTAGAACTGAGCAGATTAATTGTTAGAACAATTAATCAGTGGAACAACTTGCCTTCAGAAGTTGTGATTGCTCCAACACTGGAAGTTTTTAAGAAGATGTTGGATAATCATTTGTCTGGAATGGTATAGGGTCTCCTTCCTAAACAGAGGGATGGACTAGAGGACCTGCAAGGTCCCTTTCAACTCTAATATTCTGTTTTTTAAATCAATATTTGATCCTTCACAGATGATGGTGCCTGATGAAGACACTGCTGAAGCAGGGGGTCTCGAAAAACTCTTTCCAAAGTGGTGCAAAGCTCTGGTAGAATAAAGGCTGTTTGTCCAATCTAGTGAACAAACTGCTAGTTTAAGCCCAGTGTTAGTTTTCTCAACAAATCCCTAATTTGGAAAGCAATAAGGTTTTAAAATAAAATGAGCTATGAAGTTTTGCTCAGTGCAAGAGTGCCCTCTGGTGGGCAGAGCCAAAAGTGCAGATGACAGAATCTTTTGCTCTATATACTTGGTTTGCTAGAAGCAGATAAGAAAACCAGCGGTTCCAAAGATGGATTTTCAGGAGGCAACGGGACTCTTTTTCTTTTTTTCTTTCGAAGATGTTTCACTTCTCCTTCAAGAAGCTTCTTCAACTCTGGTGGTGTTGGTGGCGCAATACTGGAAGAAGGAAGACCTGCCTACTATTCAAGAATGGACATTAAAAGTAACAAACTTACGGCTAAAATATCAGCATATCTCAAGGACCACTCAAATGAGAGATATAAACTGGAGGTGGGGTTCTAGGGGGAGGGAGAGGGGGAAAATATAATATGTGTTAAATTCTAAAGTACATGATTGCACTTGTATACTGTGGCTTTTTAATGTTAGTGTTAAAATAGAACAAGCTGAATATATTGGAAGGCAATAGAAGTACACCGAAGGGAGGAGTTGAGCGAAAGAAGAAGGAGGGTGGAGAGGGTGAGAGAGAGGAGGAGGAGAAGGAAGGGAGGGAATGGATGAAGAGAGGGAGTGATAGAGGGGGAGGGGAAGTAGGTAGTAGAGGGGTATGTAAGAAGGAAGAATGAAAGTTGGAGGGGGTTGAAAGAGGGTGTATGGTGGGCCAAGGTGGTATATTGGGTTTGTATTGTAGGGGGCATTTTCTATATAAATGAGGGCTGTGTTTATTACTCAATGTCATATGCCCCGGTTATGCACAGTAAACATGTGATTGTATAGAATGAAATGGAAATAATAATAAAAAAATATTATGCTGAAAAATGAGAGATATAAACTGGAGTGGAGAAGATGGATTGACTATACTCAAAATAAATATGGGACTAAGAAATTCCAGATAGTTTATGACTGAAGAAGCAAGGAATGATATAATCTGTTTAGAGCTAGCCTAGCAAAGAGGAGCTAAAGCTCAAATGAAAGATGATACTAACTTTTTAAAAGTTTATTTTAGAACATCTTTGTTAAAGATTTATACCCTGTATTGGTTCTGGGAAGTCAGGGGGGGGGAAGGTTGGGGGGGTTGGGTGGGGAGGGGGAGGGGAGGTAAACATTTGTAAAAGTTTTTTTTTCCAAAAATTTTCAATTAAAAAAAAAAGAAGCTTCTTCAACTCTGACAGGATAGTGGGGAATGGGTTATTGGGGAGCTGAAGAAGCTTCTTGGATGAGAAGCAAAACGCCTTCAAAGAAAAAAATGGGGGGGGAGGGAAACAATATACTTCTCAACGGCTGATAAGAACTCACAGACTGGGCCTCCTCCGGGTGCCGTCGACCGGACAATGCCGGCTGGCGGCTCCTCGGAGGAGGGCCTTCTCTGTAGCTGCTCCGACCCTGTGGAACGACCTACCCGTAGAGATCCGGACCCTCCCCACTCTCTCGGCCTTGCGAAAAGCCACGAAAACCTGGCTATTCCGGCAGGCCTGGGGCTGTTGACTCCAAGAATGAGGTCCAGCCCCACCCAGATTGAGTGTATGGTGCGTTGTTTTTAAATTGTTTCTTTTTAAATTGTTTCCTTATTTTATAACTCCTTATATTAACTTTTTCTGTAAGCCGCCCGGAGTCCTACGGGATTGGGCGGCATATAAATTTATTAAAAGTTAAAGTTAAAGTTAAACAAGAAAGTCCAGTTGCCACCTTAAAAAAAACATTGGGACAGATTTTTTTAAAAACAGATGAACAGCATTGGAAGGGAACTTATAGGTCATCTAGTCCAGTGTTTCTCAACCTTGGCGACTTTAAGTCCCGTGGACTTCAACTCCCAGAATCCCCCAGCCAGCTGAGCTGGCTGGGGGAATTCTGGGAGTTGAAGTCCACGGGACTTAAAGTCGCCAAGGTTGAGAAACACTGATCTAGTCCACCACCATCCCACTCAAGCAGGAGACCGTACACCCTTTCTGACCGACGGCAGTCCAGCCTCTTCTTGAAAGCCTCCAGTGGCGAAGCGCCCACAACTTCTGAAGGCAACTTCTCTTCCATGGGTTGATGGTTCTCACTTGCACGCCGAACCGACAGTAATGCCGGTAGCAACCCACCTCTGGGTAGGACAGGGACGGTAGGCATGCTGGTGCCAGCGGTGAGTTCTGGGCTATATGGCCCAGTAAAGATGTACCGAAGGCAGCTGGCAGCAGTGGCCATTATATCGGTGTAGGAAGTTATCACCCAGCCCTCTCCCAGAAAAATGAAATATCCTAGGAAATATTGAAAAGGCAGAATATTTCCCTGGATGTGAAAATGGAGAAACGTGTTTTAAAAGACAGAATAGCTCCCCGCAGCTTCCTGCCCATCCCTACTTTGTCAATGAGCCATTGAAGCCTGAGCTAGTCCACTTTACATAATAAAGACTTCTCCACTTCAGCTCCAGGGGGGATGGGATTAAGGCATGATAATATTGGCCCTTTTACCCAACTTGCCACATGGCATCTGAGAACTCAACCAAACCTGGATTCAAAACGGAGCCTAGAGAGTTGCTCCTGCATGGCCCCATGGGAGTCTGACAACCAATCAGGATACAAGCTCAAGATCAAAGGCCAGAGAAGGCATAAAATTAGGGACTTTCAGCATCTCAGTCCTCCCTTCTCTTCTTCTCCACCAACATTGAAGCATGTGATCACCTTTTCTGTTCAGGACTTCAAGCCATGCGGTCCTGTCCACCATTAAAACCATCTTTCCAAGCAGCCTCCGTGTCTCCAGTGTCTTTTCCCCCACTTGGAGCCGAACCCAGAAGGACATTTCTTTCGACAAAGGGATCAACTTATTTTCCAAAGCACCAGAAGGCAGGACAAGAAACAATGGATGGAAACTAATCAAGGAAAGAAGCAAGCTGGAATTAAGGAGAAACTTCCTGGTAGTGAAAACTATTAATCAGTGGAACAACTTGCAACTAGAAGTTACAGGTGCTCCATTCCTGGAGGTATATGAGCATAGACAACAAGTATAGTGTCTCATGCTCTAGCATGGGGTTGGACTAGAAGATCTTCAAGGTCCCTTCCAACTCTCTTATTTTGTTGATTAGTCAGTGGAACATCTTTCCTCCAGAAGTTGTGCTCCAACACTTCAGGTTTTTCAGAAGATAATAGAAAACCAGTTGTCTGAAATGGTCTCCTCTTCCAGGACTAGAAGACCTCCAAGGTCCCCTTCCAACTCTGTTATTTTACGTTCTATAAACCATAAAATGTGTTAGAATATTCATGACTGGGAGAGACATGGTAACAAGGTCAGCCAATGAATAGGCATAGCAACTACGTCAGCCAATGGGAGCTTAAACAGATCTGCGTCTGTGCTGAGAATTGAAACTGAAACCTCTCCGTCTGCTCTGAACTCTTGAGGTGAAACTGTTCCTTCCTGCTTGTGTTCTGACCACATTGAAAGAATCTACTATTGGTATTCATCTGTTGTTATGTATATAAAGACGTTAATGAATCCAGCTGAATCGGTTATCTGTGTGTGCTTACTGGATGTGGTTTTTCTGCAACAAACTCTGACAAAATGGTTATAAACTTTAGCAATGAACTTCCGACAACTCCACCCAGCCTCCCAGTTTTACACAATGCTTTAAGCCTTGTTCCTTAATTTCATGCTACTCTTCCTAAACATGCCGTGTGTATTTTGGCACCATTAAATTATGTACTTGATGGTATGTCAAATATATGTTTGACTTCCTTCCTTCAGCCCTGTCTAGAGTCTGAACTTCCTGCTTTTACACCTGTGTAAGCTAGCCGGAGGCACTTTTCCAATTGTTGGTGTCGCACAGAAACCGAGAGGAACAAATGATTAAGGGTACATCCTTAAGCTGACTAAGTAGCTTATTGAATAGGATTTTAGTCTGGCACAGCTTTTTACAGGGCCATTCTGTTAAGAGGCATTTAAATATTATTGTCCATGTTCTACTCAACTCCACCTACATATTCATGCCAAAAAGGACAGGAGGAGGATGAGAAGACCAGAAGGAGTACCAATTAATCAGTGGAACAATTTGAGGTTGTGGAGGATTTTAAGAAGAGATTCGACAACCATTTGTCTGAAATAGAATAGAATAGAATAAGTTGGAAGGGACCTTGGAGGTCATCTAGTCCAGTTCCATGCTTAGGCAGGAAACCCTATACCACTACAGGCAAATGGTTACCCAATATCTTTAAAACTTCCAGTGTTGGAGCATTTACAACTTCTGAAGGCAACATCTGTTCCATGGGTTGATTGCTCTCACTGTCAGGAAATTTCTCCTTATTTCCAGGTTGAATCTCTCCTTGGTCAGTTTCCATCCATTATTCCTTGCCTGGCCTTCAGGTGCTTTGGAGAATAGCTTGACCCACTCTTCTCTGGTGCAGCCCCTCAAATATTGCAAGATGCTATCATGTCTCCCCTGGTCCTTCTCTTCACTAGACTAGCCATGCCCAGTTCCTGCAACCATTCGTTGTATGTTTTAACCTCCAGTCCCCTAATCATCCTGGTTGCTCTTCTCTGCACTCTTTCTAGAGTCTCAACGTCTTTTTTATAGTGTGGTGACCAAAACTGGATGCAGGACTCTAGGTGTGGCCTTACTAAGGCTTTATAGAGTAGTATTAGTACCTCCCTTGATCGTGATTATATCCCTCTGTTAATGCAATTTAGGATTGCGTTGGCATTTTGGGGCTGCTGCCACGCACTGTTGGCTCATGTTTAACTGGTCTTCTAGTCCAGTGGTCTCCAACCTTGGCAACTTTAAGACTTGTGGACTTCAACTCTTAGAGTTCCTCAGCCAGCTTTGCTGGCTGAGGAACTCTTGGAGTTGAAGTCCACAAGTCTTAAAGTTGCCAAGGTTGGAGACCACTGTTCTAGTCCAACCCCCTGCTCAAGCAGAGGACCCAATGTCATTTCAGACAAATGGTTCTCCAAACTTCCAGTGATGGAACACCCATAACTTCTAAAGGCAAGTTGTTTCACTGTTAGATTGTTCTCACTTTCAGAAAATCTCTCCTTATTTCTAGAGTACATCTTCCCTCTGTTTGTTCCAGCTTTGTTTTGTTAATTCCATCTCTTATCCCCCCCGATATTTCATTTTGGAAGCAGGGAACCATGGTGCTGGTGAGAACAGCTACTACCGGTCATAGAATCCATGAAACTAGGAGGTGTAGATCACAATCGCTGGGTTTCTTGGAGTGGCTGTTCCTAATTGCTGAGAGATTGACACCGCCGATTCTGAATCGTGGAACTGAGGAAGCATAATAATACCCTTGGTAGGACTGTTGAAACTCATTATGGATTCTAGGGATGAGTAGGTACATGAAACTCCGTAATGAATATGTACACAGCACTAGATGCCAGAAACTGATGGACTGACAGCTTCCTGCTAGAACATATTATCAAATGTTGAGCTGCCAGTCAAGAATCCTCTGAGCTTTATCAGAGAAGAACTACTAAGACATTTGAATCTGACAATTCTGAACTTGCCATACTCCATAAGCTTAAAAAAAACATACTACATTCAGAAGTGGTATTAGCAATAGCAATAGCAGTTAGACTTATATACCGCTTCATAGGGCTTTCAGCCCTCTCTAAGCAGTTTACAGAGTCAGCATATTGTCCCCAACAACAATCCGGGTCCTCATTTTACCCACCTTGGAAGGATGGAAGGTTGAGTCAACCCTGAGCCGGTGAGATTTGAACAGCTGAACTGCAGAAACTGCAGTCAGCTGAAGTAGCCTGCAGTGCTGCATTTAGCCACTGCGCCACCTCGGCTCTTATTCAGCCGGTTTGGACTGGTTTGTCCGAACCAGTAGCAGAAATCACAAGTGGGCCTTCCCACCTGCCCCAGTTCTATGCCGTCCTATTTAGACACATTGTTGAGGCTGGGGGCATGCGCAGAAGGCAGAATGCATGCAGAGAAAGCTGGGCGCATATGCAGAAGGTGTGTGTGTGTGTGTGTGTGTGTGCCCGCAAAGCAAGTGTCTGTGGAGCAACATAATGTGAAATCCACCACTGACCACATTATTGTCCAGTATCCACACTGGAGCGAGGGATAGGGAAGGGGGATTCGAGATAGCTGGGGTTGTGTAGTCAAAATTAAATGCTTTCTCTTGGGAACCAAGGATGTTCTCACACCTAGCTGGAGGAAGGAGGAGTTTATGTCACCAGGCCAGTGGATGCTAATGTCAGCGTTCCAAGTATCATGTAGAATTAAATCAGAGTCCAAGGCAAAACGATCCTTAAAGTTCCAATTTAATAAAGCAGACATCTTAGGCACATCTGTGTTAATCCCAATTCTGGAAATGACATCAGAATCCCACCCAGTTAAAAGTCCATGATCTTGTCCCCACACCCACAATCCATCACATGGTCCAATCTTCTTCTTCCACGCTGGCGTTCTCCACCCAGCTGCTTCCGGTCAGGTGTAAAAGTGCGGAGACAAAAGATGACCTTGGGCTTCTAGTAAAGAATGACAACAACACATTCCACAATCCTACTCCTGTCTATTCCCCCCTCCCATCGACTATACAGCATATTGAAATAAGAGAAAGTGTGGCAGGCCAAAATTCTAAAAGGAATATAATTGCAGGCCTGACAGCTGACTTGATTGGGCCTTGATTGGACTGATTGATTGGGGTTTGGGGGGGGGACATTTATTTTAATTAGGTAAAAACCACAGGGACATTCAGAGTCGGCTTTCACCAGATCCGGCCAATGTGATATTTCCAATAAAGCTATTCTTTGAGGAATCTACCTGCCTCGGAGTTCTCGCTTGCAATGGATCTGTTACTTGAAATCCTGACGTTCAACCAACTCCCTACCCCTCTGAAACTCCAATATGGCTTCGGCCAGGTCTGCTTCCGGGTTGACAACTACCAGAATTTAGGAACAGTTTTGAGGTAGTCAGAATAATAGAATGACAAGAGTTGGAAGGGACCTTGGAGGTCTTCTAGTCCAATATGCTGCAGGAGACTTTATAGCAAGGGTCTCCAATCTTGGCAACTTTAAGACTTGCGGACTTCAACACCCAACTCTGGGTGTTGTAGTCCGCAAGTCTTAAAGTTGCCAAGATTGGAGACTCCTGCTTTATACCATTTCAGACAAATGGCTCTCCAATTAAAACCCCCTAAATATCAGGGTTCCCCAATGAAAGAAGACTCCAAAGCTTGAGGTTCCTCAAAGTTCCATTTTATTAGAGATGTCACATTGGTACATCTGAGAAAAATCCGAAATCGGAGAGTTCTGAGTTTTTCCCCACCCAAAAGGAAGTCGAAGATCCATCCCCTGCAGCCACAGGTCCATCACATGGTCCAATCAATTCAACTGTTTTAGTTGGGTATCTTATCAGAAAAATATAGTAAAGAAAATGTATATTTGATTATCCATGTAGTAACCGCAGCTAGAGTTGCGTTTGCACAAAATTGGAAAGGTGAAGTGATACCCACAGACGAAAATGTGATTAAGAAAATATTAGAATGTGCGGAAATGAATAGATTAACACTTGCAATTAAAGGAAAGGAAGAATCCGACTATTATAATATCTGGGAGCTATTTTATCAAGGGCTAGAGAATAAATATGAAAATAATGTATTATAAAGTTAAATAAATTAAGAAGAGAAATGCTATAATAATAGATATGTGAAGTTTTAAGTACTAGTATTAAAATTATATATATATAATGAATGTGGTGGTAAGCTATTATGACACAAAAAAATGTGTATCCAGATGACACAACGTTTAATGAATTATGAAATGTTTGTATTAAAAGAAAAATTAAAAAATGGGGAAAAAAGAATAATAAATGAGACACAACATCACTCTACAAAGCTGAACCTCTGAATCTTCTTCCGAGATTCAACTAAGAGGCCTTTGTACAGTTTCTGTTGAAAACAACAAAACAAAACTTTTCCTCTTCTCTGTGAACTTTTCCTGAGACTGCAGCAGCTACACGCTGACTAAATACTGTTTTGCAAAGAGATTAATTAGTCCTTCACGAGTGAGTCACTGCCTCTCGCTCCTAAATATTTATGCAGCAAATCTTCAGCATTTACTCCTCCAGTCTGTGAGATCCTTGTTTTCAAAATTACAAAACACTCCTGGACTCACAATTAAGCCTCTGCGTCAGCCCCCAAGGACCTGGTGCACGACACTGTAATTTATATACTTATGAGAGGGCTCTAACATATCATCAGCATACAATCTCATTATTCTGGATCACATTTCCCCTTCCTAGAGTATGTTTAAATCAGGTGTCAAACTCAAGGCGTAGGGAGTGAATCCGGACCACGGGGTGTTGAGATCTGGCCGACGGGGGGGCCCCGGTGCCTCTGCCAGTGAAAACGGAGTTCATGAGAGCAAGACGGGAGACTTTTAAAAGGCCAATGACAACAATCTGGAGTTGGCAGATAGCAGACATGTTGGCTCCTTATTAGAAACTTTAATTTCTAATAGCCATTTTAAGGCTGAGTTTGGGAAACCAACCCACAATGCATTCTTCTACCAAGTTCGCTCTTGTTCACCTGAGTCATTTTTGTATATATGTGCGTAGGTACTGTGTGTGTGTGTGTGTGTGTGTGTGTGTTTGTGGTGGGTTACAATTTATTTTACTACCAATTTACTTTACTACTACTCGTGCGAGGCTTCTGCAGTGTGTGTTTGTGTGTGTGTGTGTTTGTGTGTGTAAAATGTGTAAACAAGAAGATGAAGACTAAGGCAAACTAATATAAAGAAGGAAAAAGAAAAATAACATGAACAAAGGAAGTCCAGTTGTCTCTTGAAAAAAAAAGCATTTTTGGGACAAAAATGGATGGCTGAGAATCTCCATAGAAGACAAGTACTCTCAATTACATCATTTGATTCTATATTCTATAAGCTATCCTGTCTACTCATCAAAACCACACGTGACAAGTGTTTGTTTGTTTTATGCAAGAAGTTCATAAGTGGTTTCCCATCACTAACAAATGCACTGTAGATTATATCTTTTCTCTAATCAAAGAAGTCAATTTGTCTATTTCAATAACATCCTCCAGAGTGGATAATGTCAAACTATTCCATCTCTGGGTATATAACAATCTCGCCAGAGTAATTACATATTGAAATGAGCTTGTATGGTGTTTGTTGTTGTTTTTTTGCACAACCTGTTGGTTGAGTTATTGGTCTTAGGGATACCTGGGAAAGATCTTGAACCCCAAATCAGAAACCTTTACTTCATAAGCAGGAAGACTTCAACAGCCCTTTTCAAATAAATCCAAGTTGGGGCAAGCTACTATGGCTTCAAGGTAGAGCACCCACCAGATATGAAGAACAGTTGCAGGAACTGGGGATGTCTAGTTTAATGAAAAGAAGAACTAGGGGTGACATGATAGTAGCCTTCCAATATTTGGGGGGCTGCCATAAAGAAGAGGGAGTCAACTTATTTCCCAAAGCAATGGATGGAAATTAATCAAGGACAGAAACAGCCTAGAACCGTGATGGCAAACCTATGGCACGAGTGCCAGAGTTGGCACACAGAGCCCACTCTGTGGGCACATGTGTGTCAGCTAGCTGGTCTTCACATGCGCCAGAGTGCCAGAGTGGTGAGTACTTGAGAGACCGCCTGCTGCCAATTACCTCCCAAAGACCCATTAGATCACACAGATTAGGCCTCCTCCGGGTTCCGTCTACTAGCCAATGTCATCTGGCCACTACCCGGGGGAGGGCCTTCTCTGTGGCTGCTCCGGCCCTTTGGAACGAGCTCCCCGCAGAGATTCAGACCCTCACCTCTCTCCAGGCCTTCCGAAAAGGCGTTAAAACCTGGCTGTGTCGGCAGGCCTGGGGTCGATGAGTTCCCTTCCCCTCTCAAATCGTGTGGCTGTTGGTTGTTTTAAATGCTCTGTATTTTTTGTTGTAGTTTTGTGTTCCCTTCCCCTCCTTGGATTTGTGCGCCGCCCTGAGTCCCATTGGGAATAGGGCGGCATATAAATAAAATGAACCTCGAACCTCGGTGGAAACCAGGAAATTTCTCGGAAAATTTCTCCTTAGTTCTAGGCCGGTGATGCCGAACCTTTTCGGCACCAAGTGCCCAAACCGGAATGCACATGTGCACCAGTGTGCATTGCATTCCTGGAAACTTGAAGACCAGCTGGATGTTGCGCATGCAAAACTGCGCACGCACCAAGCTGGCAGAATTGCCAGCAGCAACCCATCACTGGTGTAGAACCTTCTAGAAACTGCTGAAAGGACTATGTTGTAGGCTTGAGATAGGAGGTTTCATACCCCTCCTCCTCCGTTGAGGGAGGGATGATCGAGCCGAGGTGGCGAAGTGGCTAGAGTGCAGTACTGCAGGCCACTTCAGCTGACTGCTATCTGCAGTTCAGCTGTTCAAATCTCACCGGCTCAAGGTTGACTCAGCCATCCATCCTTCCGAGGTGGGTGAAATGAGGACCCGGATTGTTGTTGGGGGCGATATGCTGACTCTGTAAACTGCTTAGAGAGGGCTGAAAGCCCTATGAAGTGGTATATAAGTCTAACTGCTATTGCTATGATCAATCTTAATGGCCTCTTTGACCCATCCCCTCTGTCCAGAATGTGGACTAAACCTAGAGTCATTACGTTCACACAAGTGATCCAAGTCCAGCCCCTCTTGAATTCCGTTGACCCTTATTATCGAGATATTTAATAGCTGGAGCAGTGAAGGGTTGGACAATGAGTAAGAAAAGACAGTTGTTAGCTAATTAGTCAAAGAAAATTCGCTATCCCATGAGGCAATCTAAGCTCTAATTGGTTGTTGTGAGCGAAAAGGGGGCGTTTCCTTCTTTCCCGCCTTTTTTTCCTGCCGTGTGCCGTGTGTGTGGGAATTTACCTCATGATGTTCCTGCTGTGGTGATTTAGCTCCTGTTTTTTTATTGTCGTAAAAAAATTTGCCTCATATAAAAACAAAGGGAAACCACAAGCGACCGCAAGCGACAAATCTTACTTTAAGACCGGAGGTTTATTGTTTCATGAGCAATCTTGAACATGAGCACTGCCATTGCACAGCAAGACCCACATTGTAAATCTTCCATTGCAAATGTGTTCCTATATAGCAAATAGCAAGTCTACAAGGATCGCTATCTGGCAGAGGATGCGCCAGAGTGCCAGATTCCCATCTCGAGCCACATTACATATACCTTATTTTTTTTACTGACGTACGCATTCCCCTGTTTTACTTCCACATTCTTTCTTGCTTTCTTACTGGCCGTCGCTCTCTGCAAACACCCGAGTACATTTGAAGTCCTCAGACGCTTGTGACTTTCAGTTCCTCATTTCCCCGCCGTCTCATTCTCCCTGCTGTAAATAGATCCATTAACAAGTGCAAACTCTGCAGAAAATGCAGCACATTTGGAAATATTAGCCTGGTACATTTTGCAATTATGCCAGTTTAAAACTTTGGTTCAGTGCGGTCTGCAAGCTCACTCCTAGGCTCTACTACCTGAAACTTTCCAATGGATATTTGCTCCCATCACACAATCTAGATTTCTATATATATAGCTATAAAATATATTTATTTGTCTAAAACCACAAGTTCGCGTCAGGGTTTCCGACTCCTTTTGGACACCAGATGCGGCTGACACTTATCTAGCGCTAATTTATTGCTGACCGTTGGTTGACCAGATTCTTGTGTACAAGCCTGAGCAATAAATCATCTTAAGTAGAACTTAATTTATGGTCTGATGGCCTTCATTCCATTCCCAGCTGAAATCCCAACAGGATTTTTTTTTCATTCAGAGATAACTTTCCTACTTTTTGAGAGTTGCTTCAGCTGCCGGTTTAATGGACCTGTTTTACTCTCTTCTTCCTCTCCTTGAAACAAACTCAACAGGTTTTCCAAGTCAGCCTGCTTAATTAAAAAGCATACGGCCTTCCCACAGGTTTCCTTTTCCCTCTCATATTTCTCTTTTTCTATTTTCACAATCCCCAAACCATCAGCCGCTCAGGGGAGTCACACACAGTTTGTGCAACTAGGCTGTGAAGAAAACCACAGCGGAGCCAAATATAAATCCCAGTCCAGATATTTGGGGATTTAGGCGGTGAAAAAGTCTAAAGAACCTCTTCTGTGGGTGTGGCCTGTTTTGTGGGAGTGGCTTTCCGGCCATGTGACTGGGTGGGCGTGGCCAACTTGTAAAATGTGGTGAAACTCACTTAACAACGCTCTTGCTTAGCAATCAAAATGTTGGCTCAGAAACTCAGTCTTAAAGCTGTCAGTTACAAGACCCTTGCACCCCTAACCCTTTAGGGGGAAAAAAACCCCAGGGGTGTTCAAAGTTGAGAGCTTTAAGACTTGTGGACTTCAACTCCCAGAATTCCTCCTCCAGTCATGTTGGCTCAGGAACTCTGGCATTGAAGTGTGCAAGTCTTAAAGCTGTCAAGTTACAAGACCCTCGCACCCGTAGCCCTTTAGAAAAAAACAACAACCCAGGGGTGTTCAAACTTGACAGCTTTAAGACTTGTGGACTTCAACTCCCAGAATTCCTCCTCTGGCTCTTCATCTTGATGATGTGAGGACGGGCGGGGGGAGGGAGCTGGAACCGGTTCTAAACAGCACGGTAGATTTGTGGGACCTCTTCTGTAGAAGAGGTTAGAACTGGCAGGAACCCTGTTTGCACGTCACCTAAAGGCATATCGGAAAACCACAAATGTTCCAAAGTGTAGACTTTCATGGCTTCACTATCATGTTTCTGGTTTAGGGGAGTTGGCTAAACCCCAGACAGATTACACAACAGAGCCAAACGAGAAAACAAAAAAACAGAATTAGCATTTATGCAAAAGAACAGAGTCTTCTGTAAACCATTGTAGGAAGCTAGCGCCCACCAGCCCGGCCCCCTCCTAGAAAAATGAAATATTTTAAGAAATATTAAAAGGGCAGAATATTTCCCCTAAAAGGGAGGCAGAAACTCATCCCCCCACACCTTTGTAAATGGGCCATTAAGGTCTATTCTACATAATTAAGATCTAACTCCTTCAGGAGAGCCGTAATAGGAATCCCAAAGTCCTTTCATTACATCATCACCCAGCAAGGCTCAACCAAGCCTGGGATTCAGGACTGCATGGCCCCATGGGAGTCTGACAATCAATCAGAATTCAAGCTCAAATTTAAAGCCCAACAGAGGGTATAAATCTATCTATCTATCTATCTATCTATCTATCTATCTATCTATCTATCTATCTATCTATCTATCTATCATCTATCTATCTATCTATCATCTATCTCCCTCTCTCTCTGTCTCTCTCTCTCTATCTATCATCTATCTATCATCTATCTATCATCTATCTATCATCTCTCTCTCTCTCTCTCTCTCTCTCTCTCTCTCTCTCTCCCACCCACCCACCCACTCTCTCTGTCTCTCTCTCTGCATTTCTAGGGACGTGGTGGCTCAGTGGCTAAGATGCTGAGCTTGTCAATCAGAAAAGTTGGCAGTTCGGCGGTTTGAATCCTTAGCGCCGCGAAACGGAGTGAGCTCCCGTGACTTGTCCCAGCTTCTGCCAACCTAGCAGTTCGAAAGCACGTAAAAAATGCAAGTAGAAAAATAGGGGCCGCCTTTGGTGGGAAGGGAACAGCGTTCCGTGCGCCTTCAGCATTTAGTCATGCCGGCCACATGACCACAGAGACGTCTTTGGACAGCGCTGGCTCTTCGGCTCTGAAACAGAGATGGGCACCCTAGAGTCAGGAACGACTAGGACATATGTGCAACGGGAACCTCTACCTTTACCTTTATGGTCGAAGATAATCTTCCAAAACGAGGAGAAAGCTTCCCATACATACCTGGGAGCATTCCTTTGTTGGTAATTATGACTGCCTAAATTCCTGGTCAAAATTCCAGCGTTGAAACCTAACTGTGGCTCTCAATCCTTTTGCATGTTCAGCCCTGTAACTACTTAACATAACAAGCCCAAGATATTTGGGGCCTAAGGGAGGCGACTCAAACGTTCTTCTGTTTTTGTACATTACAGAAAAGAGAGAAAAGGAATTTCTCGCTGAAGGCGAAAAGAAAAAAAAATAAAAATGGGTGTTTTGTTCGATATGGAAAAAAAGAATACCAGCCATAAACGATATGCTCACGTCAATAGGAAACGCAAACCCATCACAGGTATTAAGAAACAGACCTCTTCCCTTAGGCTGAAAAATTCACTGTGTTGGTGAACAGCTTGGTCCCCCTCTTCAGGGGTGGGTTTCAGAATTTTTACCAAGGGTTCCTCTGCCCAGTTGCTTTCAGCCCTCTCTAAGCGGTTTACAGAGTCAGCATATCGCCCCCAACAACAATCCGGGTCCTCATTTCACCCACCTCGGAAGGATGGAAGGCTGAGTCAACCCTGAGCCGGTGAGATTTGAACAGCCGAACTGCTGAACTGCAGTCAGCTGAAGTAGCCTGCAGTGCTGCATTTAACCACTGCGCCACCTCGGCTCTCTCGGGTATGGCCTAGATGGCCTCCTGCACCACGGCCGGGGTGGCGGTGGGGAGGAATCTATCTTCTTCTTCTTTTTAATCTATTTTTATTCTATCTTCTATTTTTATTCTATTGTTGTCCTAGGTCCATTCCACTGATGGGTTTCAAAAATTTCCACTACTGGTTCGGTGGGCGTGGCTAGTTGGGGGGCATTTGACTGAGTGGGCATGGCCAACTTGACATCACTCACACCCATGCCTGCTCAGTCACATGACCCCACCACCACCAAGCCACGCCCACAGGAAAAGGTAGGAATTTTTTTTTAGGATTTCTCCCTATCTACCCCCGTCCTCCCTTTGCCCCATGGATAATGTTCCTCCAGGCCTTCCTGTCTGGAGTCCATTGAAGCTCATGCCGACTGCTTTGGTGACTCCATCCAGCCACCTCCTTCTCTGCCGTCCCCTTCTTCTTCTTTTGCCCTCCATCGTTCCCAGCATGAGGCTCTTCTCCAGGGAGTCCTTCTTCCTTCTCATTAGGTGGCCAAAGCATTTGAGTTTCCTCTCCAGGATCTGGCCTTCTAAAGAGCAGTCAGGGTTGATCTCCTCTAGGACTGACCGGTTGGATGGCCTTGCAGACCAAGGGAAAATCAAGGATTATAATCTTAATTTCCACATCCATTCCAGGCCGTCTTGGGGGGGGTGGGGTGTTAATTCTGGGCGTCAAAGTCCACCCATCTTAAACTTGCTAAAATTGACAAACCACACCTCTAGAAGACAGGACATCGAATTCCACGTGGCTTATGGGCTAGGAGAGATGGAGAAGGCGAGATCATTAAAAGAGAAAAACCAAGAGCATCCTTAACTTGTGGCCAAGTCAGAGTGGGAGGAGTTTAAAAAAAACAGTAGCAAAGCATTTTTGTATAATACACAAAGTGGTAGCACCTTAAGCCTTGTAATTAAGTTCCAGATATTAAATCAGAGGGTATATTTAGGCTTGGCCGTGATAAGCAGATATATGCATATACAAAAAAAAAAAAAAAGAATATCTACATAAAGACTGGTGTATAAACTTTTCATTAGGTGGACGTGGTAACAAACAGCCTCATTTTCATGCCTCCGTTGGGAATTCCCCAGGGGGAATTCTGGGAGTTGAAGTCCACAAGTCTTAAAATGGCCAACTTTGAACACCCCTGCTGTTGGGTGTGCATGTCTAGTTTCTTTCCTGTCCTCAGAGAGTTGTGAGAGATCAGTGATGGATAATCTTTTTGTTGTTGTGTGCTGAAAGCCTGTGTCTCTGCACACCCATAATGCAGTGCACATACCCCTCCCCCTCCTCTTGCGCATGTGCATGCAACCCCCCCGCGCTACACACCCCGTGTACGCATGTGTGACCCCCCACTCCTGTGCGCCGTTTTGAGCCTAGCGGGCCTCCCTGAAGCCTCCTGGGACCAGAAACGGGGCACGGGTTAGCATGCCGTGCCCCACTGCAACTCCACCCTGCCCCACAGCGCATGCGTATGCATCTCCTGCATTTACCCCACGCCCTCATGCATGCCTGGTAGAGAACTAAAAATCAGATGACTGGCGGGTGGCACGCGTGCGTGCGCGGTGCAGCTGAGCGGGGATGACCGCTCGTGTGCCTGCAGAGAGGGCTCCGTGTGCCACCTGTGGCCCGCATGCCATAGGTGATAGGTGGTACCAAATGACGAAGCCTGTGGAAACTGTCCTGATTTATAGAATAAAGGCAGTCCTCGACTTACAACCATTCATTTAGCGGCCGTTACAACAAGCACGGAAAAAAGTGACTTACGGCCGGGTTTTCTCCCACTGTTGCAGCATCTTGATGATCAAAGTTCAGAAGCTTGGCAATTGTCTCGTATTTATGACGGTCGCTGAGTCCCGTGGTCATGTGATCCCCCTTTGCCGACCTTCCGCTCAGCAAAGCCAACAGGGCAAACCAGATTCACTTAACAACCGTGTTCCTAACTTAACAAGGGCAGTGATTCACTTAACAAGCGGGCAAGAAAGCTCCTAAAACAGGGCCTAAACTCACTTGGCAACAGAAATGTGGGACTCAGGTTCTTTGTCTTTTCCAAATTATAAACGGTGGGTTAATAGATTTTGCCAGGCTTTCATAGCAATAGCAATAGCAGTTAGACTTATATACCGCTTCATAGGGCTTTCAGCCCTCTCTAAGCAGTTTACAGAGTCAGCATATTGCCCCCAACAACAATCCGGGTCCTCATTTTACCCACCTCGGAAGGATGGAAGGCTGAGTCAACCCTGAGCCGGTGAGATTTGAACCGCCGAACTGCAGCTTAGTAGTCAGCTGAAGTGGCTGCAATACTGTACTCTAACCACTGCGCCACCTCAGCTCATTCATCTCACCCCTGCACTCTCCTCTTCAACTGATTTCGACCTGGTCTTGTGCACCGGGTTGTGGTGGGTTTCATATGACTTCGCAACTAACAACAACAACAATCCTTGATTCTGTTTTTGTAAATTAGACAGTCTCATTGTTACAGGAATGGCTTGTACATCAAAAGTAGAGGTGATATTCTGCCAGTTTGCACCAGTTCAGGCAAATAGTAGTGGCAGTGACACAAGGCTTTGCCCACTCACCCAAATGTCATCGCAGACCCTCTGCGCGCATGCCAAGATGTGGTACACACACTCCCGCTACCAAACTTTTAGTGAAGAAAAGAGGATAGCATTACTGACACAAAGGCAGTGGTTAAATTCAGCAGGTTAGCCCAAAGCCCCAATTTTGAGCAGAAATTTTGAGTAGTTGGGAGAACCCGCAAATACCACCTCTGGCTGGCCCCGCCCCCATCTATTCTCTGCCTCTTGAGTCCCAGCTGATCAGGAGGGAATGGGGATTTTGCAGTGTCCTTCCCCCAGGATTAGCCCCAATTTTGGGCACTCCCCAAGGCAAAAGCTGTGGGGTGGCTAAGGCGATTCCGATTGGAGAGAGGGGAAGAACTGCGGTGGGAGGGCAGAAAGGCTGGGGTTAGGAGGCGCGACCCCTTGCTCTGCCTCTCTCCCCACGCCAGAGGGTCGTCCCGTTAATCAAGAGGGAGGGGGCTCCCCAATTCTGCTCGGGGAGGGGGGCTCTCCAAGGCAAAATCCGTGGGGCGGATAGGGGACCCCGACTGGAGAGAAGGTGGGAGGGTAGAAAGATGAATTAGGAGGCGCGACCCCCGTCTCAGCCCTTCTCCCCACCCCCGAGGCTCTCCTCCGGCGCAAGGATGAAGCAAGACGCCGCAGAGGCTGGTCTCCGGCCGTTCCGCAGGGCAGGGCGAGGCGTCCCCGGCTGCTCACTCCGCCCTCGAAGCGCGGTGCTTAAAACGCCGAGCGATGCTGGCGCCGCCGCCTCTCCTTCCTTCTCCTCCTCCGATCCGTTCAGCTGCCACCGGCCGCGCATCATGAAGCCGCTCTTCGCCGCGCTGCTGGCCGGCCTCCTCTGCACGCAGACAGGTAAGGCTTTCCAAGGTCCAAGGTTTGGGGCTGCGTCCTAGGAACCGCACCGTGATGCTGCAATTCGTGTCGGGGGCAGATCGGAGGCGATCCCAGCCGGGCGGTGGGGTCCTAAGGAGCCCGGGGCGCTGAAGTACCCCCGATTAAGGTGGGATGCGAAGATCTGGGCGACCTGCAAATGGCAGGCTCGGTTAAATGTTGGGTTGTCAAAAAAAAAAACGCGGTCCGGTTATTGCGCTTGGTGGTCGGGATTTCATTTCTCAACCCGCAGTTGTTATTTTGGATGGAGGGTGGGGTATTGAAAGAACAGATTGACAGAGTGGGAATCTAGTTGCAGGTCATAGCAATAGCAATAGCAGTTAGACTTATATACCGCTTCATAGGGCTTTCAGCCCTCTCTAAGCGGTTTACAGAGTCAGCATGTTGGCCCCACAGTCTGGGTCCTCATGTCACCCACCTCGGAAGGATGGAAGGCTGAGTCAACCCTGAGCTGGTGAGATTTGAACCGCCGAACTGCAGAACTGCAGTCAGCTGAAGTAGCCTGCAGTGCTGCACTCTAACCACTGCACCACCTCGGCTCTTCTTGTCCAACCCCTCACTCAAGCGGGAGACCCTACACCATTTCTGACAGATGCCAGTCCAGCCTCTCCTTGAAAGCCTGCAGTGATGAAGCTCCCACAACTTCTGTTCCATGGGTTGATTGTCCCCACTGTCAGGAAATTCCTCCTTATTTCCAGGTTGAATCTCTCCTTGGCCGGTTTCCATCCATTGTTCCTTGTCTGGCCTTCAGGTGCTTTGGAGAATAGCTTGACCCCCTTCCTCCTCTCTGGGGCAGCCCCTCAAATATTGGAAGGCTGCTATCATGTCTCCCCTGGTCCTTCTCTTCACTAGACTAGCCAGGCCCAGTTCCTGCAAACGTTCTTCATATATTTTAGCCTCCAGCCCCCTAATCATCTTCTTTTGCTCTTCTCTGCATTCTTTCTTTAAAAGATCTCTCTAAAGCTTTTTACAAACGGCTCTTTGGCATCCTGATTCAACCTGGTTTAAGCCAACTATGGTTTCTTCAATGACCCGCATTGTCCTGGTGCCAAGGACAGCCCGACTTTGAAACTCAATTGACGTACCAGACTGAAAGAGTTAAAATGCGCTTGGGTGGTTGAGGTCCATGATTAAACAAGCCATCGAGTACATAAACCTGAACGATTAGGGTTAGTTAGCGGGTCGGAGCATTACACAACCTTGCATCAGTTAGGAAAACTACAGCGGGGGTCACCGAGCAGGTGTGTTGTGCGAACTTGCTTTGGTTTCAGGAAGGAAGGAAAAACAAGTCTCTGTAGACACATATTTGTAGAATGGAGGGGATATCAGGTGGTCATCTAGCCCAACCTTCTCCATCCTTTGCAGACAAAAGAGTTTGCAAGATGCCCCTTTGGGAAGATGCTTTTTTTTTTGTGGCCACTCAGTAGCGGTGGCAAGGGAAAGAACGTCCAACTTTTGTATTTCTATTGTTTTATTATTATTATTTTAAATATTCTGAGCTGCCCCAGAGTTACTCTGCAGTAAAATGAGTGGTTGGTCAATTTAATGGATGGATGGATGGATGGATGGATGGATGGATGGATGGATGGACAGACGGACAGACAGAGACAGATACAGGTAGTCCTCGACTTACAACAGTTCACTTAATGACTGTTCAAAGTTGCATTGGCATTAGTGACCGTTTTTCACACTTACATTCCTGGCAACATGATCAAACAGTCACATGTTCAAACAGTCACATGATCAAAAGTCTTGAGGCTTGGGAACTGGCTCCCATTTATGACGGTTGAGGTCTCCCTGGGGTCACAGGATTCCCTTCAGTGACCTTCTTGGTAGAGAAGGTAGAGTAAGGCCTTAACATCAAACCTCAAAAGTTTTTACTTTTTACATAATCGTATCAACTGTCCATTTCTATAACTACAAACTTTTTTTAAACAAAGTTTTTATTAGATAAACATTAAAAACATTGGACATATTTATTATATTACCATCATCATGCCTCCACTTTTATTTGACTATAATTATTTAAATGTCCTAAAGTATTCCAATATTTAATACATAACCACATGCTGGCATTTCATTTACTTATTTATAAAATCCTCCCTTAACATTAAATCCTCATATCCTGTTTTAGCTAAACATCCATAATATTTAATACCAAAGTTTTCTAATCCTCCATGTATATAATTTATTATCATTATCCTTTCTTTATTTAACTATATCCTATATCATAACATTTCCCCCCTATTAGTTAAAATTTAACTGTGACTAATTTTGTTTTTTTTTATTATTATTGTTATTAATAATCTTTATATATAGTCCAAAAATATTTCTAACCTTCCCTTCTCATATCCGATTATTACTTATCATAACAACAATGTTTTTTATTAGATAAACATTAAAAACATTGGACATTGTGCAATGTTTTTAATGTTAGTGCGACATTTCTGGCATAAACATTTCCATATAATGTTTGGATCTTACAACAATTGCACTTTATATCCATTACTTAGGGGTGTCCGTTACCTGTCCGTTGATCCCTTCTTTTATAGAATTACTAATCATACAAATACGTATCCAATTCCTACCTATCACACATTTTTAATACCATCTTTTCTAATTCATAGCTTGTCTGTTGTTTTTCTGTCCCGGCCTTTCCCCCTCGTTTCTAACCATCGGTACCATTTACATCTATAACAACTGACTTATTGAATTAGCAAAAAGAAAATCAAACTTTCCTTTTTTTCCCCCCTCACCCCAAGCAGAAAGTCCAGATGTGGTTTCCAAGTAAAAACAAACCTGTTTGCATTTTGTTTCCCTGGAACAAAACCGTCAATTTAGCCGTCTCTGCTAATCTCCATCCATCTTTACTTCCAAATATTTCCTGTAGCTATTTACCTGCAGGGGTTTGCATGCGAGGGCGAGACGGATGGGTGGGGCACAGCCTGGCGGGTCAGCAGCTGGCATCCTGGGCCTCGAAGCCGCCCTCCTTGGAGACTCTCTATCATTTTGTCCTTAATTGCTGCATGCCATCAAATAGGCTGGCAATAAGGAGCATCCTAGCCAGGGTGGGGAACAGGGCACCTGCCTTATTTTCCACCCCTCCCTGTAAAAAAAGGGCTTAAGGGGTGGCGTGGAGGTATAGAGAGAAGTAGGGCAGCCCGCCGTCCTGTGTCACCCTGAAGTCTGCATGACGCTTGAGTCAGCTTTCGGAAGTCACAAGATGCTTCGTCAACCTCCCTTTGGGGGAAACGTCTCTCTGCTGACCTACCTCAATATATAGATGGTGAGTTCTAGTTCCACTTTAGTTATGAAAGCTGACTGGATGACTTTTGGCCAATCACCAGGAGACAGTGAGTTCTAGTCCCACCTTAAGCATGAAAGCCAGATCCTCACAGCAAAATGTCTTTCTCTATTCCTAGGTCTGGGGTGTGTGTGTGTGTGTGTGTGTGTGTGTGTGTGTGTGTGTGTGTGTGAAAATGAGAAACAAAACTCTCACCTTTGCTACCCGCCTGGAGATTGTGTAAACTGTAGCATCGTCACTGCAGATGCGGATTTAAGTAGGGATTTTGGAAAGACGCTGCCAGGCAATTACAACAGGCTGTTAGTAAGAGCAAACAACAACAAGGTGAAGTCATTGCAATCTGCACCACACCTTCAAGCAAACACACACAAGCACAAACACACAGGTTGTCCTGTGCACATCCCGCCCAGCCAAATTCTTTTTCTTCCCAAAGGAACAGAGCAAACAGCCGCCCTGAGTTCTTGGGAGAAGGGCGGCATATAAATCGAATAAGCCTAAACTGCTTGGGAGAAGTTTCTGGGAGTTAATTACAAGATGAGAAAGGGTTGGGTTTCCTTCTCTTCCTCCCCAGTTGTTGTTGTTGTTGTTGTTGTTGTTGTTCTTCTTCTTCTTCTTCTTCTTCTTCTTCTTCTTCTTCTTCTTCTTCTTCTCCTCCTCCTCCTCCTCCTCCTCCTCCTCCTTCCTCCTTCCTCCTTCCTCCTCCTCCTTTATTTCTTCTTCCTCCTCCTCCTTTCTTCTTTTTTCTTCTTTCTTCTTCTCTTCCTCCTGCTCCTCCTTCTCCTTCTTCCTCTTTCTTCTTCATCTTCTCCTCCTCCTGCTCTTCCTGCTCCTCCTTCCTCTTTCTTCTTCTTCCTCTTCTCCTCCTCCTCCTCCTCCTTCCTCCTTCCTCCTCCTCCTTTCTTTCTTTCTCCTTCCTCCTCCTCCTCCTTCTTTCTTCTTTCTTCTTCTTCTTCAGCTCCTCCTTCTCCTTTCTTCTTTCTTCTACTTCTCCTCCTTCCTCTTCTTTTTTCTTCTTTCTTCTTCTCTTCCTCCTGCTCCTCCTTCTTCTTCTTCCTCTTTCTTCTTCATCTCCTCCTCCTGCTCCTGCTCTTCCTCCTCCTCCTCCTGCTCCTCCTGCTCCTCCTCCTCCTCCTCCTCCTCCTCCTCCTCCTCCTCCTCCTCCTTCTTCTTCTTCTTCACAGACCCTACCCACCCACCCCACAGTCTGTTTCTGTTGCTTCCCCCTGGGAGAAAGTTTTGAAGTATCTCTAGCAGGATTGCCAGATTCTGCAACAGCTTTGTCCCCTAGGCCATCCATCTGGTAAACTGCCCAGATTTGTTTTTCTTGCTAGAATGTACATGCACACATCTGGAGTAGACTGTGTTGTTTCTCCGTGTAATATAATATATGCGACTACAGGCATAATTTTGTATTTATTTATTTGTTTAGTCATGTTTATGTAGTGTATATTGGAAGTGGTGGCCTTTTGAGAGCTGCATGCAACAACATTTCATTTTAAGGTGTTCTGAGTAGTGTACATTTAAAGTGACAATACAGTTGGTCTATGTCAAGGTCTTCTCCTTCTCCTCCACATCCTACTCCTCCTCTTTCTTTTTCTCCCCTTCCTCCTCCACAATCCCCACTCCCTTCTAGCACTGCTGATGTTACCCAGTTGGGTTATGAAACATCTGTTAGAAAAAAACCAAGCTCAGGGAGCAGCAAGGACCCCCAAATCCTTCTCTTTCTCCTTCTCCTCCCTCGTCCTCCTCTCTGCAAATCCTACTCCCTTCTAGCACTGATGATGTTACCCAGTTGGGTTATGAAACATCTGTTAGAAAAAAACCAAGCTCAGGGAGCAGCAAGGACCCCACAGTCATCCTCCTCTTCCTCTTCCCCGTCTTCGTCCTCCCTCCTCCTTCTCTTCCTTCTCCTCCTCCTTTCCCTGCTCTTCATCCTACTCCCCCTCCTTTTTCTTCCTCGTCTTCCCCTTTCCCTTCTTCCTGTTGTCCTTCCTCCTCCACAAACCCCACTTCCTTCTAGCATGGACGTTCCCTCATTGGATCATGAAACATCTGCAAGGAAAAAAAGCCAAGTTCAGAGAGCACCAAGGACCCCACAGTCCTCCCCCTCCCTCTCCTCCTTTTCTTCCTCCTCTTCCTCCTCTTCCTCCCCTTCTATCTCCTCCTCCCCCTCCTCTTCCTCCTCCTCTCCCATCATTTGCCCAGTTGCATTTCCACCCAGGCCTTCTCCACTCCCTTGGACTTCCAACCAAGGCGTCCTTCTGCCCATCCAACTCCCCAGTTGTCTTCAAATCTAGTGAGGGAACTCTTCTACACCAGCCCAGAGGTCTTCAACGTGGGAGGTACAAAACTGGAACGGTTGGGATGGCCTCACCCATAATGCTGAGCAAAGCACACCAGTTGGAAAACTCTCTGGCCCTACATCTTTGCTAAGGGTTCATTTCAAAAAGAATTCAGCTGTCAGCGTTCCAAGTATCATGTAGAATTAAATCAGAGTCCAAGGCAAAACGATCCTTAAAGTTCCAATTTAATAAATCACACATCTTGGCATTGTGCTATGAAATCCCAATTCTGGAAATGAGGTCAGAATTCCACCAAGGTAAAAGTTCATGATCTTGTCCCCACACCCACAATCCATCACATGGTCCAATCTTCTTCTTCCACGCTGGCGTCTCCACCCAGCTGCTTCCGGTCAGGTGTCAAAGTATGGAGACAAAAGATGACCTTGGCTTCTAGTAAAGAATGAAAAACAATACATTCCACAATCCTACTCCTGTCTATTCCCCCCTCCCATCGACTATACTAATGAAGCAGCATATTGAAATAAGAGAAAGTGTGGCAGGCCAAAATTCTAAAAGGAATATAATTGCAGGCCTGACATCAGCAGCTGAACACATCCACAAATACCAACAGACAAGATCTAAATGAAAGATGAAAAGTTTTTGGTTTTGTAAGACATGCACTCATTCAACCACAAACCCCAAATGCTGGGAATGTATTAGTGTTTGCGTTCAGACCACAAGCCACCTCCAACAATGCTAAGGAATCTGAAATTGAAATTTAATAAATTTGTATGCCACCCAATCTCGTAGGACTCTGGGCGGCTTACAGAGACAAGATAAAAAAGTTAAAAATCAGGAATAAAAAGACACAGTTATTAAAAATAACACACCATCCATCCTGTCTAGATGGGGCTGGACAGGAATCTGGAGAAAGCCATCGTTCTGGATAGATCCAAATAGATAGATCCACCCTAGATGATAGGCTCAAGATCCAGGTGGATCTTGACAGACTTGAACCCTGGGCCCTATCTAACAAAACGAAACTCAATGCAGAGAAAAGTCAAGTCTTACACTTAGGCAAGAAAAACCAAAAGGACACATATAGACAGGGTGAAACCAGGCTAAATAGCAGGAACTGTGAGAGGGAGTCCTAAGTGGACAATTAAATGAGTCAACAGTGTGTGGTGGCAGCCAAAAAAGCCAACGCAACCCTGAGTTGCATTAACAGAGGGATACAATCAAGATCAAGTGAGGAATAAAAATCACCCTATAAAGCCTTAGGAAGACCACACCTAGAATGCTGCACCCAGTTTTGGTCACCACACTGTAAAAAAGATGTGGAGACTATAGAAAGACTGCAGAGAAGAGCAACCGGGATGATGAGGGAATGGCGGTTAAAACATACGATGAACGGTTGCAGGAACTGGGCATGGCTAGTCAAGAGAAGGACCAGGGGAGATATGGTAGCAGAGAAGAGGGGATGTCAACTGTTTTCCAAAGCCCCTGAAGGCCAGACAAGGAAGAATGGATGGAAACTGGTCAGGGAGAGATTCAACCTGGAAATGAGGAGGGATTTTCTGACAGTGAGAACAATCAACCCATGGAACAGAAGTTGCCTTCGGAAGTTGTGGGAGCTTCATCACTTTTAAGAAGAGGCTGGATTGCCATTTGTCAGAAATGGTGTAGGCTATCCTGCTTGAGCAGGGGGTTGGACTAGATGACCTATAAGGTCCCTTCCAACTCTGATATTCTCTTAAATCTGTCAAATAGAGATCCTTGGTTGTATAAATAGAAGAACAGAACCAAAACCACGTGAAGTGTTAGTAGTGAAGTCTTATGAAGCCTTAGTAAGGCCACACCTGGAGCATTGTATCCAGTTTTGGTCCCCACATTACAAAAAAGATGTTGAGACTTTGGAAAAAGGGCCGAGAAGAGCAACCAAGTTGATTAAAGGCCTGGATGCTAAAACTTGAAGAACGATTGCAATAGCAATAGCAATAGCAGTTCGACTTATCTACCACTTCATAGGGCTTTCAGCCCTCTCTAAGCAGTTTACAGAGTCAGCATATTGCCCCCACAGTCATTATTTTATTTATTTATTTTATTTATTATTTTATTTATTTTATTTATTTTATTTATTTTATTTATTTTATTATTTATTTTATTTATTTTATTTATTTTATTTATTTTATTTATTTTATTTATTTTATTTTATTTATTTTATTTATTTTATTTATTTTATTTATTTTATTTATTTTATTTATTTTATTTTATTTTATTTATTTTATTTATTTTATTTATTTTATTTATTTTATTATTTTATTTTATTTTATTTATTATTTTATTTTATTATTTATAATGCTTATAATGCTTTGCAAAATTGCTGGGGTCTCTGTTCATTTCATGACGTGACTTGAATGCAAGTGTGTGTGCTTTTTTCTGGTGATCCTTTGCAGTGTCTTCACTCTTCTGCTTCGTATGCGACAAAGTGGACGATAACAACAAATGCTATCGAACAAAGCAGTGTGGGGACACCGACCGCTACTGCATAACAAAATATTTTGGTGGAGGTTCTGGTAAGTGAGTTGTTCATTCTAGAATTCTAGCAATGGGATGGGATGGGATAGGATAGAGGATATAAGATATAGGACATAGAAAATATGGAGTGGACTGGACTGGACTGGACTGGACTGGATTGGACTGGACTGGACTGGACTGGAATAGAATAGAATAGAATAGAATCTCTGGGAAATTCTGGAATTTTAGGTCTACATGTCTTAAACTTGCCAAGTTTAGGAAATGCTTCCTTAAACGTTTAAACTTTGATAGTACAATTTCTCCCCCTATATTTTGGCCTTCAATGAGAGTAGATGTATATATCTATTTGGAAGATATGAAGGCCCTTCCCTGAAAAGGAACCAACAATTCCAGAGACTTTCTTTTCTTTATTTTTTTTATTAAGAATGTTAATTACAATAGTGAATTATTGTAAATTGGACAAACAAAAGAGAATGGAAAGAAAGCATAAAAAGGGCTGTAAAGAAGAAAAAGAAAGAGAAAATATAATAAAGAAAAACAATATCCGTCCGTCTGTCCGTCTGTCTGTCGTTCCAATCTTTATCAGAACTATAAGCAAATTGAAGAACTGTTCAGCCCCTAAGGTTAGACAGATATCTCTTCATTCCACATCCCACTTATCTGTAAGCAAAGTGAAACAGCATCAACTTTTCAATCCCGGTGTCATTAAAATATCCATAAAGGGTTAGCAATAGCAATAGCAGTTAGACTTATATACCGCTTCATAGGGCTTTCAGTCCTCTCTGAGCGGTTTACAGAGTCAGCATATCGCCCCCAACAACAATCCGGGTCCTCATTTTACCCACCTCGGAAGGATGGAAGGCTGAGTCAACCTTGAGCCGGTGAGATTAGAACCGCTGAACTGCAGATAACAGTCAGCTGAAGTGGCCTGCAGTACTGCACCCTAACCACTGCGCCACCTCGGTTGCCAAAACTTTTTTTAAAAATGAGTCTTACTTTAACTTTGAACAATTAAACCAACTTTGCATGCCTTCCTTTTCGTCCTAACAAAAAATCTTGATCAAATAAACCAACTTTATATGCCTTCCTTTACTAATTCTAGTTAAGATAATTCTTTTTTTTTTTTAAATAGTTGAGTTCTTTTTCCAGGGAGTGGGCAGCCAGAACACCCAAACTTATGATTTCAATCAGCTATTCTTGGAGGGGAGGGGAAATGATTGAAACAAAACAATCAAGTTGATTTCCTTCCTCTCCTGCAGGTGAAAGACACAGGCAACTGATCTCCAAAGATTGCTCTGCCCATTGTCCTTCCATGGAACTCGATATCGGCTTGATGGCTTTCTCAGTGAACTGCTGTGAAGATTCCTTCTGCAATACGAGTGGGGCTGTCAGTGTGAAGACGAGTTCCTTGTTGCTACTGGTGGGCTCCTTGGCCAGTATCTTCTACATCATGGGAGCCAATCTGTGATGAGAGACTGCATGAGCTCGTGGCGGCTCTCCCAGGGAGGACTCAAACCTAACCTGGGAAAATTGTAGGTTAAAAAGGATTTCCCTCCTGCTTAGCAATAGCAGTTAGACTTATATACCGCTTCATAGGGCTTTCAGCCCTCTCTAAGCGGTTTACAGAGTCAGCATATTGCCCCCAACAACAATCCGGGTCCTCATTTTACCCACCTCGGAAGGATGGAAGGCTGAGTCAACCCTGAGCCGGTGAGATTTGAACAGCCGAAGTGCAGAACTGCAGTCAGCTGAAGTGGCCTGCAGTGCTGCATTTAACCACTGCACCACCTCGGCTCATTGGCTCTGCCTTCAATTCTTTCAACTCGTGGTCCACCCTACACCTCGGTTGTGTCCGATCTACACGGACCTTTCCTTGGGTCAAGGGCCTGATTCTCCTTTCCTCTCCCAGTCATCATTTGGCAGATGTTTTGCAATTTCTTTGCAATTGCTCCTTGCGAATGCCAACCCACATGAGTTGGCCAAAGTTGTGGGCAGTAGAGAGCAAGAATGCATTATTATAGAGTTGAGAAATACCCACCCCCCTACTGTTGGTGGTTTACCCCTCATGGGAGGAGGACCCCCAAGCCTTCCTTCTTGCTTGAAATGACCTTGCTTGCAAGGAAATTCACTTCGGGGTGTCTGTGCTGTGATGATCCCAGCTTGCTTATTTTATACTTGGGCCTTGATAAGGTCAACTGTTTGTAAGTTTGGCTTTTCCAAACACCAAGGGGGCTATATTTCACGGCTAGTCCATTGTGTAGAAATGAATGCCTGGTTTTCACCCAATCCAAGGTTTGCTAGATAAATTGCCTGGGCTCAGGCAATGTGCCGAGCCCTAAAACACGATGTACAGTTGACAAGGACTGGGTTTACACGCAACATTCAGCCATGTTGGGTTGGGTTTGTCTTCCGCCTGTTGGGTTCATGGTTGAATAAGGGTTTGTTTTACTTAGAGAAGGTGAAAGGAGCTTTTCTCAGTGATACCGCCCAGAGTTACGCAATAGTAAGATGGGTAGCATATAAGATAAATAAATATCGGTAAATATATATATTTATACATATATACTGTATATATATCTAATACACACACACACACACACACACACAACTATGTATGTATGTATGTATGTATGTATGTATGTATGTATGTATGTATGTATGTATGTATTTAGTGTCACAACCCCTGATATGCCCAAATATGGGAGGAGGCATACTGCTTCCTTTCTCTGTCTATCGGCTCATCATATGAGACCATCCAGACAGAAAGCCAATATTTTTACTGTTGCCTTTGTTACATTTGTGTTGCATTTGTGCTGATCAGTAAATAAAGGGAGACTAGTATAGATCTATTTCAAGCTATTTAGCTCTCATCAGCTAGCCACACCCTTACTGGGATTCGAACCTGGGCTGTATTACATATTAGGCAGATGTATTAACCACTTGAGCCACAGGCTGTCCTCCGTTATCAGCTGAGCCAGGGAGAAAGGTATATATTTAAAGTCACAACCCCTGGTATGCCCCAATTATGGGAGGAAGCTAACTGCTTCCATTCTCTGTCCATCGGCTCGTCACAAGAGACCATCCAGACAGAAAGCCAATATTTTTACTGTTGCCTTTGTTACATTTGTGTTGCATTTGTGCTGATCAATAAATAAAGGGAGACTAGTATAGATCTATTTCAAGCTATTTAGCTCTCATCAGCTAGCCATACCCTTACTGGGATTCGAACCTGGGCTGTATTACATATTA
Source organism: Thamnophis elegans (assembly GCF_009769535.1). Taxonomy (NCBI): domain Eukaryota; kingdom Metazoa; phylum Chordata; class Lepidosauria; order Squamata; family Natricidae; genus Thamnophis; species Thamnophis elegans. Next base: position 78,145,639 of record NC_045548.1, on the reverse strand, counting down.
GGCAGATGTATTAACCACTTGAGCCACAGGCTGTCCTCCGTTATCAGCTGAGCCAGGGAGAAAGGTATATATTTAAAGTCACAACCCCTGGTATGCCCCAATTATGGGAGGAAGACTACTGCTTCCATTCTCTGTCCATCGGCTCGTCACAAGAGACCATCCAGACAGAAAGCCCAATATTTTACTGTTGCCTTTTGTTACATTTGTGTAGTAGTATTTGTGCTGATAAATAAATAAAGGGGCATACATACCATAATACATATATATATGTATACACACACACACACACACCCATATTTAGTGTCACAACCCCTGGTAAGCCCCAATTATGGGAGGAAGTTCACTGCTTCCATTATCTGTCAATCGGCTCGTCACAAGAGTCCATCATGACAGAAACCCAATATTTTTACTGTTGCCTTTTGTACATTTGTGTTGTATTTTTGCTGATAAATAAATAAAGGGAGACTAGTATAGATCTATTTCAAGCTAGTTAGCTCCCATCAGCTATACTAGTCTCCCTTTATTTATCAGCAAAAATACAACATACATATACATACATACATACATACATACATACATACATACATACATACATATGAATGGGATGTGGCTAGCACCAAGTTTTCCCCCGAATCAGTTGACCACAAATAAATCATTTGACAAAAGCCATGTTTTATACAGGTAAAGCGCCGTAAAGCGGTATATACTGTGTTATTGCTAGTGCTATTTTGGCTTAGCAATATTGGTTAATAATTTCCACAAGTGGTGCTGCCCCCTGGAGGTGGAATCCATACAATAAAATTAGACACACACACACACCCTGGAAAATAATCATTACAGATTTCATTCTATAGATTATAACATTCCTCATTCTGTTAATTTCTGTTAAGAATTCCTTGGATTCTGACCATTTTGTGACATTAGGCACCACTTCAGGATTTTTTAGAAGTAATTCAGGGGTTTTCAACATTGGGACACATCTAGTGAGCATCTTTAAAGTTGAAGCTTCCTTTTTCTAAAACGACCAGATTTTTCCCTATCCAGAAGGGAAAAAAATAATCCAAATTGGGAAAATAAGAAGGCCATTCAAACAATCGATTGCATTTACTCTCTCTCTCTCTCCCTATACCCTTTGTAAAGTGTGCATTTGTCATAATGCTTTCCAAACTGAATCATGTTAATAATAAAAAGGAAATGAAACCTTCTTTGTGATTTGCCTGTTTGTCTGTGTGTGACATGTCAGTTGAGCTTTAAATAACTACCTTGTTTGATGCAGACTGGTTTTACAAATGCCAGATGATGATGACTAGCAAAGGATTTTAAAAAAAAAACCAATCTACACTCTTGGGGATATTTTGGGGAAAAAATAGAAAATGAGTTTTATGGTAACTACTTTATCTTGCTTACAAATTCATAGTATAGGCCAGTTGAAATCCACACAACTTAGTGATTGAAAGAAATGTCCTTCTGGGTTCAGCTCCAAGTGGGGGAAAAAGACACTGGAGACATGGAGGCTGCTTGGAAAGATGGTTTATTGTTGGACAGGGCCACATGGCTTGAGCCCTGAACAGAAAAAGGTGATCACATGCTTCAATGTTGGTGGAGAAGAAGAGAAGGGCTGAGGGAGGGGCTTGCTAGGCTTTTTATACCCTGTTTAGTCCCACCTCTCTGTTTCCTGTTCCTGTGTAAGAAATGTATTCTGATTGGTTGTCAGACTCCCATGGTGCCATGCAGGGGGCTACTCTCTAGGCTGTTTTGAATCCAGGTATAGATGAGTTCTCAGATGCCATGTGGAGAGTTGAGTAATATCCCTTCCCCCTGCAGCTGCAGTGGAGAAGTCTTTATTATGTAAAGTGGGCTAGCCTGGCCTTCTCAATGGCCTATTGACAAAGTGGGGTTGGGCAGGAAGCTACAGGCAACTATTCTGTCTTTTAAAACATGTTTCTTTTCATATCCAGAGAAATATTCTGCCTTTACAATATTTCCTAGGATATTTCATTTTTCTGGGAGAGGGCTGGGTGATAACTTCCCACATTAGAATTCTGGGAGTCGGTGTTCACACAACTGAGAATTCTGGGAGTTGAAATCCATACAACCTAGAATTCTGGGAGTTGAAGTCCACATAATTTAGAATTCTGGGAGTCGAAGACCACATAATTTAGAATTCTGGGGGTTGAAGTCCACACATCTTAAAGTAGCCGAGGTTGAGAAACAATGTGCTAACCTATTTACTAAATTAAGCAATTACCTGGGATAGTGCAATGCATTGAATCGTAAGTGAGCCAGATGGCTAGTTAAGCCTCCAAGAAGCTCAACTGGATTAACATTAGCCAAGCTTAGCATTTTGCACAATAATTTTTGTTATTATTTATCTGCTAATGAAGGTTGGAAACAAATATATAAAATTGTAACAACATAAACACAAAAATAAATTGAATAATGTTAATTTTTTTTATAAACAAATAAAGCCTGTTTTAAAAACAGGTAATAAATCTTTGCTTATCTTAGATTCTTATCCAGAAAACCTGTCTGTCTGTCTGTCTGTCTGTTTTCCTGCCTGCCTGCCTGCCTGCCTGCCTGCCTGCCTATCTATCCATCCATCCATCCATCCATCCATCCATCCATCCATCCATCCATCCATCTATCTATCTATCTATCTATCTATCTATCTATCTATCTATCCGTCCACCCACCCACCTAACCATGTTTCAACACAGTTTGACATGGACTGGTATCACCCAATATTCTAATCCTGGTTAAACAAACTACCATTCTTAAATTTGTACAGCCTGCGATTCTCCTCACAAATAAACATGCATTAAGGGTTAAAAGCATAACCTCGTTCAATTGCCAAGTTATGATCTCTGCGTACGCAGAGAACTCCGGTTTATTCAACAATGATTCAACAAAACGTGGCTTATAAAAATCAGCAATGAAATCCCTCAGCAGATGGCAGCCTTAAACCAAGTTCTCTTCCTTCCTTCCTTCCTCTGCTCCATCCAGCCCCATTTTCTCCCTGCACAAGTCCCTGCCGTTTTCTTCATGAGGTTTTCCCCGAAACTGAATTGCCGTTGCGTCATTCCTGGAATTGAGAAACATTGACTGGCCAAAGATCGCCCTGCTAGTTCTGTGCCTAGAACTCACTGTCTCCTAGTCAACTGGTCAGCTCCTAGGAGTCGATTTATTCTACAAAGCACCTGAGAACAGGGCAATAAATAATAGGTGGAAGATTGTTAAGGTGAGATCAAACCTAGAATTAAGGAGAAGTTCCCCAACTTCAGAGCAATCGATCAAAGGAATGGGTGGCCTCTAAAAGTTGTGGTTATTCCATCGCTGGAGTGATTCAAAAATAGACAGGACAGCCTTTTGTCCTACTTGTAGTTTATTCAATTTGTATGCCGCCCTATTCCCGAGAGACTCAGGGCGGCTAACAACCAAGGGGGGAAGGGGATACAAATAAGAAAATAAAAGACAAACAAAATTAAAATACAACCACAGTCACAGCTTCAAATGGGGCTGGAATTTCATCAGCCCCAGGCCTGCCGGAACAACCAGGTCTTGGTGGCTTTGCGGAAAGCCGGAAGGGTGGTGAGGGTCCGGATCTCAACGGGGAGATCGTTCCAAAGGGCCAGAGCAGCCACAGAGAAGGCCCTCCCCCAGGGGACCTCCTCAATGGGATAGGACTGTGACGGCGAAACTATGACATATCAATGGTGGGTTCTGGCCGGTATGGCCCGGTACGACCATACCGTACTGGTAGTAGCTGGGAGCAGCGGCCACTGTACTGGTATGGTGCCTCATTTGGCCCACCCGCCTGCCCCTGTTCCTTAACTGTTTTCGAAGCAACCGGGGCAATTGAGCATATGTGTACAGCGTGCAGCGCCTGCACGACCTCCACCAAGCAGCTGGATGTCACAGGGCGGTGGCATGCACCACATATACCCAAACCGGAAGTCGGAAGTTCGTTTTGAGTGCTCCGAAGTTTGCTCGGAGGGTCGTTTTGAAGTGACTTCCGGTTTGCTCGGAGGGTTGTTTTGAGCGCTCCGAAGGCTTCAGGGCCCTTCAGGAGGCTTCCCTGAAGCCTCCGGAGCAGTCAAAACGACCCTCCAAACAAACCGGAAGTCACATCCAGTTTGCTCGGAGGGTCGTTTTAAGCGCTCCGAAGGCTTCACGGAAGCTCATGAAGCCTCAAGAGGGCCTCTGGGGAGGCGGGGGGAGGCTCTTTTCGCCCTATAAAGCCTCTGGAGCCTGGGGAGGGTGAAAAATGGCTTTAAAAAAGGGTGAACTCAGCTGACAAGGCAGCACCTCGCGTGTCCTGACAAATGGCTCCGCGTGCTACCTGTGGCACGCGTGCCATAGGTTCGCCATCACTGTCCTAGAGCCTTTTTAGGAGTCTGGGGAGGGCAAAAACAGCCTCCCCCCTGGAGGCCCTCCGGAGCCTGAAAATGGCCCGTTTGCCAACTTCCGATTGGATGGAAGGTCTGTTTTTTGCTCTCCCCAGGCTCTAGAGCCTTTCTAGGAGCCAAGAGGGGGCAAAAATGGCTTCCCACCCCACAGGATGCCCACCGGAGGCTGGAAAGTCTGGTTTGCTAAGAGGAGATTGAATGTTTTGTGACTCATTGGATGCCCTGTGCTAGTTTGTCATAGCAGCGTCATAGGAAATAAACAACTGATTGTGTATCACGGGCTGTACCCCAAACAAACACTCATCATTACAGTCCTTTCAACACTCGGAGATAAGAGCTGCAGTTGCGACACCTAGGAACCAAACCTTGCTGCCCTATTTTTGAATAGTTAGTTGCGTGAATCCGGCTTGATTGTTTTGCGATCCTGAGGTTCAGTGACGTGGACCAATTGAGTCAATTCAACTTAGCATAGTTGCAGATGACACTAAGCTGGCAGGAATAGCCAACACCCCTAGATGATAGTCTCAAGATCCAGATGGATCTCAACGTAATATAATTCGGCAAGGCATTCGACAAAGTAGACCACAGCCTACTTCTTGGTAAGCTAGAAAAAAAGTGAGATAGGCAGCTTCACCACCAGATGGATTTGGAACTGGCTGATGAGCTGTACTCGACAGCCAGGTGGCGCAGTGGTTAAATGCAGCACTGCAGGCTACTGCTAGATCAGCAGTTCAGCGGTTCAAATCTCACCGGCTCAGGGTTGACTCAGCCTTCCATCCTTCCGAGGTGGGTAAAATGAGGACCCAGATTGTTGGGGGCAATATGCTGACTCTCTGTAAACCGCTTAGAGAGGGCTGAAAGCCCCATGAAGCGGTATATAAGTCTACTGCTATTGCTATTGCTATTGTACTCAACTAGGAGTCCCTAATGGGTCTACATCTACATGGAGGGGAGTAAGCAGTGGGGTACCACTGAGGCAGGAGGGGGTGCACAGGTAAACCCACCAGTGGCTGGCCAGGTTAGGTGGTCTTAATAAGATGGACCTTATAAATTTATATTAGCTTGACATTTCACTCTAGTGCTCTGGCCTTGACTTCTAACTTCTGACTTTCTGACTTCTTGACTTCTAAAACTTCCTCATAAGACTCACAAATATTACGGAGGAGTAAAGGAGGGTCACAGGCGTGGGTGTAAGATAGAACAGAGGTGAAACGGCCGATAGCTTAAGACATTATAAGAACTTCTCTTTTTGTATTTTTCTGCCCCTTCAAACAAGTCTTTCTCTGCTGGAAAGATTGAAAAATCCTATTGGTAGCAAGTACTTTATTTTCTACTTACTTTAGGACTGCAATCCTTTGTACACACACTTGGGAATCAAGCTCATTCAATGGAACGCCCACTAGTAGGCGGTAGGGACCAGGTTGACTACCACTGGCCTAGAAAGAGTGCAGAGAAGAGCAACCAAGATGATTAGGGGACTGGAGGCTAAAACATATGAAGAACGGTTGCAGGAACTGGGCTGGGCTAGGCTATTGAAGAGAAGGACCAGGGGAGACATGATAGCATCTTCCAATATTTGAGGGGCTGTCACAGAGAGGAAGGGAGTCAAGCTCCCAAGGCACCTGAGGGCAGGACAAGAAACAACGGGTGGAAATTAACCAAGGAGAGAAGCAACCTAGAACTAAGGAGAAATTTACTGACAAGTGAGGACAATGAACCAATGGAACAACTTGCCACCAGAGCTTGTAGGTGCTCCAACACAGGATGTTTTTAAGAAGAGATATGTCTGAAATGGTATATTGCAGAAAAAAAGAACTACAATAGACTAGAATGAGCTGGAAGGTACCTTGGAGGTCACCTAGTCCAGCCCCCTGCTCAAGCAAGAGAACCTGCACCATTTTAGATGTGATTGTCTAGAGTCTCGAGACACTTCTTAAAACCATCCAATGATATTCTGGAGGTGAGCTGTTCCGCTGGTTAATTGTCCTAGGAGTGACTAGGGGTGACATGATAGAAGCATTGCAATATTTTGAGGGGCTGCCACAAAGAGGAGGGGGAGGTCAACCTCTTCTCCAAAGCACCTGAAGGCAGGACAAGAAACATTGGATGGAAACTAATCAAGGGGAGAAGCAACCTGGGATTAAGGAGTAACTTCCTAACACTGAAGGCAATTAACCAGTGGAACAGTTTGCCACCAGATTTTGTGGGTACTCCATCACTGGAGAGGTCTTTCAGAAGAGACCTGGACAGCTCTTTATCTGAAATGGTTTAGGATCTCCTGTTTCAGCAGGGGGCTGGACTAGAAGACCTTCAAGGTCCCTTCCAACTCTGCTATTTTATTAATTACTCAGTGGGACGGCTTGGCTGCAGAAGTCGTGGGTGCACTGCTTCATCACTGGAGGCTTTGAAGAAGACAATGGCTGAAATGGCACAGGGTCTCCTGCTTGAGTAGGGGGTTAGACTAGAAGACCTCCAAGGTCTCTCCCAGCTCTATTGTGATTGAAATGGTCTCCTGCTTGAGTAGGGGGTTAGACTAGAAGAGCTCCAAGGTCCCTTCCAGCTCTGTTGTGATTGAAATGGTCTCCTGCTTGAGTAGGGGGTTAGACTAGAAGACCTCCAAGGTCCCTTCCAGCTCTGTTGTGATTGAAATGGTCTCCTGCTTGAGTAGGGGGTTAGACTAGAAGACCTCCAAGGTCCCTTCCAGCTCTGTTGTGATTGAAATGGTCTCCTGCTTGAGTAGGGGGTTAGACTAGAAGACCTCCAAGGTCCCTTCCAGCTCTGTTGTGATTGAAATGGTCTCCTGCTTGAGTAGGGGGTTAGACTAGAAGACCTCCAAGGTCCCTTCCAGCTCTGTTGTGATTGAAATGGTCTCCTGCTTGAGTAGGGGGTTAGACTAGAAGAGCTCCAAGGTCCCTTCCAGCTCTGTTGTGATTGAAATGGTCTCCTGCTTGAGTAGGGGGTTAGACTAGAAGACCTCCAAGGTCCCTTCCAGCTCTGTTGTGATTGAAATGGTCTCCTGCTTGAGTAGGGGGTTAGACTAGAAGACCTCCAAGATCCCTTCCAGCTCTGTTGTGATTGAAATGGTCTCCCGCTTGAGTAGGGGGTTAGACTAGAAGAGCTCCAAGGTCCCTTCCAGCTCTGTTGTGATTGAAATGGTCTCCTGCTTGAGTAGGGGGTTAGACTAGAAGACCTCAAAGATCTCTCCCAGCTCTGTTGTGATTGAAATGGTCTCCTGCTTGAGTAGGGGGTTAGACTAGAAGAGCTCCAAGGTCCCTTCCAGCTCTATTCCGATTGACGGAAGTTGCCTCCAGAGGTTGTGGTTGTGCTCCAACACTGGAAGGTTGTTTTTTTTTTTTTAAAGAAGTGATTGGACAGCGACCTGTCTGAAATGGCACGGGCTCTCCTGCTTGAGCAGGGGGCTGGACTAGAAGACCTCCAAGGTCCCTTCCAGCTCCCTTCTGCTCGCTCGAGCAATCTCTCCTGGCGTTGAACGAACCCCGAGCCGCCGCAACTACCCTCCGCCGACCTGTAGGAAGCCCCGCGGGGTGGGGCAGGGGTAGGCGGCGCTCGAGAAAGGAAAGCGCGGCGCATCTAGGCGGGACCGAAGGAGGGAAGGAAGGATCCAGCTGCGCAACGCCCAGCCCGGGCTGGATTCGCCTAGCGCCGCACGTGTCCGCCTTGCCCGCAGCCCCCTCCCCAGCCCAGCCACCCCCATCACAGACGTCGGTCGGCAGCCCAGCCAGCCAGCCAGCCAGCCAGCCGCAGCTCCCTCCGTCTCGCTCGCTCCGGAGCGCAACAGCACCACCAGCAGCAGCAGCCGCGACAGCATCGGAGAGGCCAGGCGAGATGAAGGCGCCTCTGGCCATCCTCTTGGCCGCCTGCCTCTGCGTGGACGGCGGTGAGGCCTCTGACCGGACCCCTTCTGCCCCCCCCACCCGCCCCGGGGAGGGGTCTCCCTGCCTTCCTTTCTTGCCTCCCCCCCCCCTACCAGCTCCGTCGCCCTCGCCCCACTTTCGCGCTTGGCGCCCGGGTGGGATCGGGAGCTCGCGCCCGCCTCGGGGCTGCGGCGGTGGTCGGATCCAGGAGCTCCCAAAGGAATCGGGGGGGGGGGAGATGGGGGGTCGCACTTGCCTTGCTTCCTCCCTTCCCCCCTCCCCTGTTTGTTTGTTTATTTATTTTTCCTCCCTCCCTCCGTCACTTATTTTTTCTCCCTCTCTCCCTTCCTAATACCTACCTACCTACCTCTATTTATTTTCCTTCCTCTCGTTTACTTATTTTTCCTTCCTTTTTTCGTACCTACCTACCTGATTTATTTATTTTTTATCTTCCTCCTTCATTTACTTATTTTTCTTTCTTTCCTTCCTTCCTTCCTTCCTTCCTTATTTTTCTTTCCTCCCTCCCTTCCTCATTTACTTATTTTTCCTTCCTTCGTTCGTTCGTTCCTTCCTATCTACCTATCTGATTTATTTTTTATCTTCCTCCTTCATTTACTTACCTATCTATCTTTCTTTCTTTCTTTCCTTCCTTCCTTCCTTCCTTCCTTCCTTCCTTATTTTTCTTTCCTCCCTCCCTTCCTCATTTACTTATTTTTCCTTCCTTCCTTCCTACCTCATTTATTTATTTTTATCTTCCTCCTTCATTTACCTTTCTTTCCTTCCTTCCTTCCTTCCTTCCTTCCTTCCTTCCTTATTTTTCTTTCCTCCCTCCCTTCCTCATTTACTTATTTTTCTTTCTTTCTTTTCTTCCTTCCTCATTTACTTATTTTTCTTTCCTCCATACCTCCCTTATTTACTTCCCTCCCTCCCATGTTTACTTATCCTTTCTTCCTCCCTCCCTTCCTCCCTTATTTACTTCCCTCCCTCCCATGTTTACTTATCCTCCCTCCCTCCCTCCCTTATTTACTTCCCTCCCTCCCATGTTTACTTTTCTTTCTTTCTTTCTTTCTTTCTTTCTTTCTTTCTTTCTTTCTTTCTTTCTTTCTTTCTTATTTATTTGTTTTTCCTTCCTCCTTCCATCCCACCCTCATTGACTTATTTTTCCTCCCTCCCATTTCTTTCTCTCCTTTCTTCCTGCTTCATTCATTCCTCGCCCCCTCCCTCTCTCTCTCTCCCTTTCCTCCAGCAAAGCTTCATGGCCTTCTAAATAAACTCTGCTTAACATATTGGGCAGGGTTGAGCATCAGGGTGCTTAATTTCCCTCTGGAGAAGGGGGAGGGGGAGTTGCTGCCCCTCCTGGGAAGAGAAATGCTTTCTGCACACAGTCAGAGGGCAGACCCTCTTCTGGATCAGACCCTGCTGGCACCAGGTTCCCATGGCTGGTGGTCCCGGACAGGGGGCTGTTATTACTCAAGGCTAGCCTGCAGAAGGATGCCTATCTGGGGAGGGGGGGAGTGGTGGAGACCCAGGTGGGATTGCTGTTATGGGAGGCAGGGGAGCAGATCCCCACCCTCAGGTTCCCCAATCTGGAGATGTTCTCTGATGGGATGGAGAAGGTGTATATGTCTCTATATGCAGGGGGAGGGTCTGCCCCCAGGTTGGTTTTTCCTTATGGCAAATGCCCTTCTGTTTACCTAAATAATGTGCCTTAAGTTGATTTCTTATTGCTTGTGGACCAGTTGAGTAGAACAGAACAGGATAATAGGGTCAGAAGGGACTCAGGAGGTCTTCTAGTCCAGGGGTCTTCAACCTTGGCCACTTGAAGACTTGTGGACTTCAACTCCCAGAATTCCTCAGCCAGCTTTGCTGGCTGAGGAATTCTGGGAGTTGAAGTCCACTAGTCTTCAAGTGGCTAAGGTTGGAGACCCTGGTAATCTAGTCCATTCCTCTCTGGAACAGGAGACTAATCTATACCATTTCAGATATAAATCCAGTCTCCTCCAATGATGGAGCACTCAACAACTTTGGAAGTCGAGTTCTTCCATTGGTTCATTGTCCTCACAGTTAGGAAGTTTCTCCTTTTCGTTCGACTTCGCTTCTCTCCCTGAGTATTTTTCTGCCAACATCTGTACCATGCAATCAATCAATCAATCAATCAATCAGGACAGAGCTGGAAAGGACCTCGGAGGTCTGCTAGTCCAGCTCAAACAGGAGAACCCATTTCAGATAAGTGGCTACGTGTTTCTCTTTCTTTCCCAGCTTTCCTTTCAGGCTTTTTAGCTTTCCATTTCCCAGTTTTGTTGAATCGTTGACAAGGGCAACCTTTTTTTCTTTTAAACAAAAACGAAAGCTTAAGGACATAAGGAAGGCCAGTCCCTACAATGGCCAGTGCTTATCAGATTTTCCTATCAGAAGGCAAGGAGAATAACAGAGTAATAGACTTGGAAGGGACCTTGGAGATCTTCTAGTCCAACCCCCTGCTCAAGCCAGAGTTCCTATACATTGTAGCCAAATGACTCTCCAATCTCTTCTTAAAAACCTCCAGTGTTGGAGCATTCACAACCTCTGCAAGGAAGTTGTTCCACTGATTAATTGTCCTCATTGTCAAGAAACTTCTCCTTAGTTCCAAGTTCCTTCTGGATTAATTTCCACCCATTGCTTCTTGTTCTACCCTCCAGTGCTTTGGAGAATTGCTTGACTTCCTCTTCTTTGGGGCAGCCCCGTTTCAGACAAATGGCTATCCGACATCTTCTTGAAGACTTCCAATGTTGGGGCATTCACAACTTCTGGAGGCAACTTCTGTTCCACTGATCAATTGTTCTCACTGTCCGGGAATTCCTCCTTATTTCTAAGTTGCTTCTCTCCTTGATGAGTTTCCACGCATTGCTTCTTGTTCTACCCTCAGGTGCCTGGGAGAATAGTTTGACTCCCTCTTCTTTGTGGCAAGCCCTGAGATATCGGAAGATGCTATCCTGTCTCCCCTGGACCTTCTTTTCATCAAGCTAGACATCCCCAGTTCCTGCAACCGTTCTTCATATGTTTTAGCCTCCAGTCCCCTAATCCTCTTTGTTGCTCTTCTCTGCACTCTTTCTAGAGTCTCCATAACTTTTCTACGTCGTGGTGATCAAAACTGAATGCAGGATTCCAAGTGTGGCTTTACCAAGGCCTTATAAAGTGGTATTAACACTTCATGTGATCTTGATTCTATCCCTCTGTTAATGCAGCCTAGGATTGCATTGGCTTTTTTTTTTGGCTGCCTCTGCACACATCTGACTCATATTTAAATGGTTGTCCACTCGGGCTCTGAGATCCTTCTCACAATGATTGACATTAAGCCAAGTTTCACCAAGCCTCTACCTAAACGGTTGATTGTTCTCATCTTGAGTGTTAAACCTTACTTTCATCTACTTGAATTTCATTTTGTTGGATAGGACTCATCAAGTCCGTCAAGATCTTTTTGTTCCTTGAACTTGTCTTCCAAAGTTTTGGATCGCCTGATATTTCTGCCGGTTTAGTGCTGTCTGCAAGTTTCCTGATTTCCTCTTTTCTTTCCTCATCTACATCTTTTATGAGGGCATTGACAAATAATTGTTCCAAAAAGGAACTTAGGGGTTTTTCCATTGCTTACTTCCCTCCATGCAGATGTAGTTCCGTTGAGGAGTAGACGCTGAGTATGATTTATCAGCTAGTTGCAAAACTCCTCTGGTAGTACTGCTATCTATCCCATATTTTTCCAGCTTGCCAAGAAGTAGTTTGTGGGCCATTCGATCAATGCTTCTCTGTTCTTAAGAGCAGCTTCATTAATTTAATGCACCGTTGGTCGGGGTCATCTGATTTTATTATTTTCCCTTTCGTTATGAAGACATCTGCTGGTTTCATTTGTAAGAAGATTGTGGCCTCTTTTTCCATAACTCTCTGACATTTTTAAATCCACTTTCAGAGCTGCGAGCTCTTTTCTCTTCTCACTTTCATCGTATAATTCAGCAGTTGTTTTAAACCCCAAGTCCTTCTCGCCTGGGTTTTCCCTTCCATCCTGGTACCCTTGAGATGTTTGCACTGGGGAATTTGTGAGTTGGAAAGCCCCCGCATCTGGAGAACATTAGATCAGATTAACAGAGTTGGAAGGGACCTTATAGGTCATCTAGTCCAACCCCCCTACACCATTTCTGACAGATGGCAGTCCAATCTCTTCTTGAAAGCCTCCAGTGATGAAGCTCCCACAACTTCTGAAGGCAACTTCTCTTCCATGGGTTGATTGTTCTCACTGTCAGAAAGTTCCTCCTTATTTCCAGGTTGAATCTCTCCTTGTTCAGTTTCCATCCATTATTCCTTGTCTGGCCTTTGGGTGCTTTGGAAAATAGCTTGACCCTCCTCCCCTCTGTGGCAGCCCCTCAAATATTGGAAGATGCTATCATGTCTCCCCTGATCCTTCTCTTCTCTAGATTAGCCATGCCCAGTTCCTGCAACCGCTCTTCATATGTTTTAGCCTCCTTAATCATCCTGATCCTAATCATTACATTGGAGGTGGGACAGAAGGGATCCCAGTGAGTGAACAAGTCAAAAGTGCAAACTTTTAGCGATACTGGTCAGAGTGGAAAGACCATATCCATACGCTAAGGTTAAAATTAAATGACTTATTGCTAAAAGCCCGTTCACAGGAATCTTCTCAACGAACAATGGTCAACCTTCAGTGCCAATGATTCCTATATCAACATTGTGGTTGTCCCAAAAATGTTTTTTTTCCCAAACAGTAACTGAACTTAACCTGTATTTTTCAGACTATAAGACACACCGGGGTATAAGATGCACCATTCCTCACTATTATATCCCAAATGTCCTTGTCCTTAGAATTTGGGTGGGGGGGAATGTAAATTCTTAATCCCATCAGCTCCAGTCTTCCGTTTGTTTATGAATAGATTAGCCTGGATTTTCTTAATGGGCACAAAATAGACATTCCTGAAGACTTCAGGGTTCTGCCTGAGCCTGTTTCCAGTGGTGGGGTGGTTACGTGGGTTCGCTTTGATCGCTGGCTGGCCCTGCCCACCTGCCTTTATGCTGCTAAGCTGTCCATTCATAATTAACTTTCTGGCTCCTTCCCTCTGCCCTCGCTGCCCAGCTGAAAGTTGCCTGGGTTGATTAACTCTTCTTCGAAGCTCCGCTTCACTCCCAAGGGAGCGTGTGCAAGCGAAGTTAGTGTGCGCAAGCTTGCTCACAACCAGCAAATCGCTCGTAATTGAAGCCCACCTATTGCAGGAAAACTGGGGGCTGCCTTTTTGCCTTTGAGAGCGTGTTTCTCCAGTTCTCCTTTTGGCGAAATATAACATTCTGCCTTTTTTTTTTTTATATCCCTCCAAAATATTTAATTCTCTGCATGGGTGGGTGGGTGGGTTTCACACTGTTATCCCCCAGTGACGTGCAGTCAGGGGAGGCAGACCCTCACCACTGTCATCATGAAAAGAAAAAAATGTAAAAGGAAAAAGGCTGAGGTAGTTGCTGCCAGAGTCACAGTGGATGACTCTGTTTAGTGCTTAACTGTTTAAAAAAGCCTCTTAAAAAGGGTCCAGAAAGGGACTCAATGCAGGAGTCTTCTCCAGCACCAGAGTTCAAAGGCCTCCGTTCTTTGGTGCTCAGCCTTCCTTATGGTCCAACCTTCAGAGCCATCCATTTCACCTGGGAAAACCATCGCCTTGACTAGACGCACTTTTGATTGGCAGGGAGATGTCTCTGCTTTTTACGATGCTGTCTAGATTTGCATGGTGCAAATCTATATATCAAGTGCATATTTGATCCCAAAAATCTCTTAACCTTCTTACAGTTCCACCAAAGGTTTTTTTTAAAAAAGGGTGCAATTATAAACTGAGCTTTCAACTCCTTTAGCCTTTAAAGCACCCTACAAATCACCGCTTGGATTCCTTTTATAAGAAGTCCTCAACTTACAACAAATTCATTTAGCGACCGTTCCAAGTTACAGCGAGACTGAAAAAAGCAAGTTAGGCCCATTTTTTCACATTTATGACCATATCCCTGCGGTCACGTGATCAAAATTCACTTGACTCGTATTTATGATGGGTTGCAGCGTCCCGAAGTCATGTGATTCTCTTTTCGCGACATTTTGACAAGCAAAATCAGTGAGTTCTTGATGATGGTTTGTTAAGCCAGGTGCACTTAACAACTGGTGTTACTGACTTAACAACTTAGCAGTGATTTACTTAGTAAGCCTTAGTAAGATCACATCTAGAATATTGCATCCGGTTTTGGCCACCACACTATAAAAAAAGACGTTGAGACTCTAGAAAAAGTGCTGAGAAGAGCAACCAGGATGATGAGGGGACTGGAGACTAAAACATAGGATGAACGGTTGCAGGAACTGGGCCTGGCTAATCTAGGGAAGAGAAGGACCAGGGGAGACAGGAGAGCATCTTCCAATATTTGAGGGGCTTGCTCCAGAGAGGAGGTGGGGTGTCAAGCTGTTTTCCAAGCCACCCAAAGGCCAGACAAGGAACAATGGATGGAAACTGATCAAGGAGAGATTCAACTTAGAAATAAGGAGGAATTTTCTGAAAGGGAGAGCAATCAACCCATGGAACAGAAGTTGTGGGAGCTTCATCATTGGGAGCTATGAAGAAGAGACGGGACTGCTATCTGTCAGAAATGGCGTAGGCTCTCCTGCTTGGGTGGGTGGGTGGGGTTGGACTAGATGACCCACAAGGTCCCTTTCAACTCTCTTAATCAGTTACTTAATATGCGTGGCAGGAAAAGTCGTAAAATGGGGGCAGAACTCACTTAACGACTGTTTTGCATAGCAACAGGAACCTTGGGCTCAGTTATGGTCGTAAGTTGAGGACTACCCTCATTATAGAAAATGAGAAATTAAATCTGTTGCATTTCTTGTGTGCGTCAGCCATCAGGAGAAAGCTGGTTTAAATGGGGAAAATAAATTCTTAAGGGAAACAGTTTTTCCTTCAGAGGTTTTGGGTGCTCCCAACACGGGATGCTTTTAAGAAGAGAAACTTTAGAGAACCATTTGTCTAAAAATGGTGTTAACTCTCCTGCTTGAGCAGCGGGGTTGGACTAAATGACCTCCAAGTTCTCTTCCAACTCCCAGTTATTCCGTATTCAACCTTGGTTCCTTGTGTGTGTTTGTGTGTGTGTTTCCAAACTTGGTCCTTTGAGACATTTTGACAAAGGAGTGCTTCTCAAGGACACAATTGTGGGGTGTTTCCTTAGTTGGGGAGATGCCTTGTGCTTTCTTTAATCCTGATTTCCTGTTGCTGGTTTCTTTTTTCCTTTGTGTTGCCTGGATATCTGGGAATCTGGCCTGAATATAAATGTTGTCACATTTAATTTATTTCCCGGAATGCAAAAAAAAATAACAATGGCTGCTAAAGTGCCAACTTTTCCAACAGCAGTTTAACAAAGGAAGACACTTTCTGATTCTGTGATGGGGTGGAGAGACTCACAGTTCATAGACTCTTACAGTCCTAGATCTGGAAGGGACCTCAGAGGTCTTCTAGTCCAGTCCACCCCCCCTCGCCCTAGCAGGAGAGTCAATTGCCATTTCAGACGGTTCCTTGTTGGCCTCCAGAAGGGAATTTGGGGACCTGGTGGTCATGGTGATGGTGAAGAAAGCCTATGAAAATTGGATTATGCCAGGGGGAATTTGCTTCTGTGGGATCAATTCCAGGCGGAGGAATAAAAGAATATTTGTAGAGGGTTGAACGGTGGGGTCCTTGGTGCTCTCTGAACTTGGAAGCTTTCTTGCAGACGCTTCATTACCAAACTAGAAAATATCATCAGTACTAGAAGGGAGAGCGGGGAGATTTGTGGAGAAGAGGAGGAAGAGAAAGAGGAGATTGTGTGGGGTTCTTGGTAAAAAGAAGGAGAAGGAAAATGGAAAAAGAAGAAGAGGAGGAAGAAGAAGAGGAGATTGTGTGGGGTTCTTGGTAAAAAGGAGGAGAAGGAAAATGGAAAAAGAAGAAGAGGAAGAAGAGGAGGAGGAGGAAGAAGAAGAGGAGATTATGTGGGGTTCCTGATGCTCTCTGAGCTTGGTTGTTTGCCTGCAGACATCTCATTACCTATCTAGGTAGCCTCATCAGTGCTTAGGAAGAGCTCGCTTTGTTTTCAATTTACATCCTAGCACACAGATGGGGAACTAGGTGCCCCTTTATGACTTGTGGACTTCATCTCCCACAATTCCTGAGGCGGTATAGCCAGCTCAGGGATTCTGGGAATCGAAGTCCACCAGTCATAAAAGGGCCATTCGTTCTCCATCCATCCCTGCCATAGCTCTGAGCCGAGGTGGCGCAGTGGTTAGGGTGCAGTACTGCAGGCCACTTCAGCTGACTGTTATCTGCAGTTCAGCAGTTCTAATCTCACCGGCTCAGGGTTGACTCAGCCTTCCATCCTTCCAAGGTGGGTGAAATGAGGACCCGGACTGTGGGGATGATATGCTGATTCTGTAAACCGCTTAGAGAGGGCTGAAAGCCCTATGAAGCGGTATATAAGTCTAACTGCTATTGCTATTGCTATTGCTCTGTCACCGGGAGAAATCTTTATAGCAATAGCAATAGCAGTAGACTTATATACCGCTTCATAGGCCTTTCAGCCCTCTCTAAGCGGTTTACAGAGTCAGCATATTGCCCCCAACAATCTGGGCCCTCATTTTACCCACCTCGGAAGGATGGAAGGCTGAGTCAACCCTGAGCCGGTGAGATTTGAACCGCTGAACTGCTGATCTAGCAGTAGCCTGCAGTGCTGCATTTAACCACTGCGCCACCTTGGCTCTTGGGCTGTTTTACTGTTAGCTTGTTTGGCAATTCCTTGTTGGAAGGATTTCTTTTTTTTTTTTTTGAGGGGTGAATGAACCCTCTTGTTCCGAACTTTTCGAGGCAAGCTGACAGTTTTTTTCCCTACCAAAATCTTGCCAGCTCTGCCGAGTCTCATCTCAGTTCATTGAGATAAAAACTATGGCTGGCATGGAGCTAATTGCATAATTCCAGGAATGTGCCGGTTTGATAAGAGCGATAAAGGAAGTAAGGCAGTGCAGTCCGGGAACGAGACGCTTGGATGATCTGCTTCCAAGCTAAAAAAACCAGTGAGCGTTAATCTAGGTTAATGATTTGCGTTGTGCGAAATGGGGGGAAGAAAGAGAATAAAGGAGAGAAGCAGACCGAGAACGGAGGAGGAATTTCCTGACAGTGAGGACCATTAATCAGTGAAATGGCTTGCGTCCAGAAGCTGTGGGTGGCCTCCATCTCTGGAGGTTTTTGAGAAGATTTTAAGAAGTGTACAGTTTCCTGCCTAAGCAGCGGGCTGGACTAGAGGACCTTCAACACCCCTTCCAACTCTATTCTATGCTATGCTTGAGAGACCGCCTGCTGCCAATTACCTCCATTAGACCGATTAGATCCCACAGATTAGGCCTCCTCCGAATTCCATCCGCCGGCCAATGCCGACTGGCGACTACCCGGAGGAGAGCCTTCTCTGTGGCTGCTCCGACCCTCTGGAACGAACTCCCCGTGGAGATTCGCACCCTCACCACCCTCCAGGCCTTCCGCAAAGCCCTTAAAACCTGGCTGTTCCGACAGGCCTGGGGCTAAAGAGCTTTTGCCCCCCCCCTCGAATAGTATGGTTGTTGTGTGCTTTTAAATTGTGTATTGTTCTGTTCGTCTTTTTTATCCCTTATCTGTACCCCCTTCCCTGACTTGGATTGTGAGCCGCCCTGAGTCCCCTTTGGGGAAAAGGGCGGCATATAAATGCAATAAATTCAATTCAATTCAGGCCTTGGGCTAAAGAATCGTTGCCCCTATCTCGAATGGTATGATTGTTGCGTTTTAACTATGTATTGTTTTTGTGTTGTTGTTAACTGTCTGTATCCCCCTTCCCTTGAGTTGTGAGCCGCCCTGAGTCCCTTCAGGGAAAAGGGCGGCATACAAATGAAATAAAACTCAAACTCAAATAAATAAAACTCAATTCAATTTATGCTCTGCTACTCTATTCTATTCTAAGATGGTGGAGCACCATTAGCCTGAAATGGTAAAGGCTCTCCTGCTGGAGTAGGGGGTTGGACTAGAGGACCTCCAAGGTCCCTTCCAACTCTGTTGTTATGCTTTGGTCATGGGACTGCACGATTTCACCACGATGAGTCTGCACAAGGCTTTGAGCTGGGAACCGAAAGTCTGAGATTTTTCACAGCTTGCAAGTGTGTTTTATTTTCCAGCCCTTCTTTATTTAGCAACAAAAATTGAGAAACATGCAGTTTAGCTCATGATGAGCTTTAAACATCTGGATTTTTCTTCATTGGGCGGAGATGTCAAAATCTTCCACTCAGTTCCTCAAAATCTGCATTGCCACCACAAACCCTCACCCGCCCAGAGGGCGCCTTATAGAACAGATGGGCAGCATGAAGATTTAACAAATCACTGGTGGTCCATGAGAAAATGTTGGTGGTCCGCAGAAAAATGATTTGCATTTTTTATATTGCACTCAATCAGGGGGTCCTCAAATATTGGCCCCTGGGATGGATACATGCAATGAATGCTTGTGTTGCTGCAGAGAGTCTCCCCCTTCGGGGTCTTTTTGTGCGGGTCAGAGGGGGGAAGAAATTACGGCATGGGGTCTGCTTCAGCCTCCTGGTGGGGGGCTTTGGGCGAAGGCTGGAGGGAAGGGCCGTTGGTGGGGAAGAGCCAGAGGGCCTCATTCCAGTGGGGCTGCATCATGGCCTGGAACTGGCTGAACATCTCAGCCCGCTGAGCCTCCAGGCACCAATACCTGGCCTTGCACCCTCGCAGATCTTCCCTCTGCTTGGCAAGCCTATGCTCCTAGTCCTCAGTGAGGTGCTTCTGCTGAGCCTCCTCCTCGGTCCGATCCAATTTGAACTGAGCTGTTTTGCCAACTCTTTCTCCTGGTGGCTGCTTAGCTCCAGCAACTGCTTCCTGTTGGGGCAGGCGAGGAGTGGCGAGTAGAGGCTGGTGAGGCTGCTCATAACAATGGTTAAATCCAGGGGTCTAGGAATGCCTCCATGGACTCCTGATGAGACAGGCGGGGGAATTTGGCAACCTTGACGGTTGAAGTCACGAGAGGGAGGAAGGGAGGGGGAGGATCAGTGCCAGGAACACTTATCTCAGGTGGAAAGAATGTGGACATTGACCCAGGAGAGTGAGAAGGCCTTCAGAGATAAAAGCCCTGTCTCCCAGTTCACAGCGAGCTGGAGAAAGTGAGCTGTGGGTTGCTTTATAGAGGTTGTTGAACCAGATCTCCCAACAGATCTCCCAACTTAAGCGTAGTAGACAAAATTGTCTACCAAGAAGCAATGGGTGGGAACTAATCAAGGAGAGAAGCAACTTAGAATTAAGGAGAAATTTCCTGACAGTTGGAACAATTAATCAGTGGAACAGAAGTTGTGTCCAGAAGTTGTGAATGCCCCAACACTGGAAGTCTTTGAGAAGATGCTGGATAGTCATTAGTCTGAATCATGCATTGTTTTATGTTGTTTTAAATTTTTGTTTGTACCCCCCTTCCCTGGTTGAGTTGTAAGCCGCCCTGAGTCCCCTTCGGGGGAAAAGGGCGGCATATAAATAAAATAAAACTCAAAAACTCAAAAACTCAAACTGAAAGGGTATAGGGTTTCCTGCCTAGGCAGGGGGTTGGACTGGAAGACCTCCAAGATCCTTTCCAACTCTGTTATTCTGTTATTAAGTTTATAAAGTAGAAAGAGTGCAGAGAAGAGCAACCAAGAGGATTAGGAGACTGGAGACTAAAACATATGAAGAACGGTTGCAGGAACTGGGTATGTCTAGTTGAATGAAAAGAAGGACCAGGGGAGACATGATAGCAGTCTTCCAGGGAAGTCTCCTGAAGCCTCCGGGGGAGTGGGGGCTGTTTTCGCCCTCCCCAGGCTCCTAGAAGGCTTCTGAAGGGCAAAAAATGGGTCCAAGGCAGGCCAAAAGTGGGGGGGAGGGCGGGGGTCACGCATGCATGTGTGTGGGGGACGGGAGGGTCACACGCATAGCATTATCCCTGTGCTCCTCTCGCTTTTGGCACGCAATCCGAAAAAAGATTAACCCTCACTGGTCTAGAAGACCTCCAAGGTCCCTTCCAACTCAATTACTCTTATTCTCCTTGCCTTCTGATAGGAAAATCTGATAAGCACCGGCCCTTGTAGGGACTGACCTTCCTTATGTCCTTAAGGTTTCATTTTTGTTTAAAAGAAAAAAAGGTTGCCCTAGTCAACGATTCAACAAAACTGGGAAATGGAAAGCTAAAAAGCCTGAAAGGAAACTTGGGTTGGGGAAGAAAGAGAACCACACTATTGTTCTATTCCTGGTTTTGTTTTTTTTAAGGCTGCCCTTGCAAAAGCCGTTGAAGCAAACCAGCTTGGGAAATCGAAAGCTAAGAGCCTGAAGTCCAAACAGGGTGGCGAAGAAAGATAAAACATGCAAATTTTAATTTATTCATTTTTGGGCTTGTAGGCTATTTTAAAAACCAGGCTAGGAAATCGAAAGCTAAAAGCTGAAAAAAAGAAAGAAAGAAAGAAAGAAAGAAAGCAGGCACAGGAAATTTTACAGGCTCTCTCTATGTTTGTTTTTTTGGGGTGGGGTGGGGTGGGGGGGAAGCTAAGGGCTTCCTTTGCAAACAAAGGATGCAGTTGGGAACAAACCCAAATATAACAACAAGAGAAGAATAGTTGGGGGAGCAAAGTTGTTTCACTATTTTATGGAAACTTGCCTGGGCAAAGTTTTGCCTGCGTGTCTTCTTAGGCTTAATTCCTTTACTTTTTAACCTATTTTTTTTAAAAAAAGTTAAATTTCACTGACTTGACTTTGCAACCATTGTCCTGAATGGTATATAATATAAGGTTCCAGCAGTTTCCTGGAGCCACTAAAATGCCAAAGAGAGTAGAGACTCCAGACGAGGCTTGCAAAAAAATATCTGCTTTTATTGATGGCCACAGCAAAATCTGGGTGGCAAAACTATATCTGAAACATACAAAGAAATGCATGGAAGGAAGAGCCGCCCCCTGCAAGAGGGACTCAGAGGATTATATACATTTTAGGCAGATAGAAGCAAAGTTTATCTCACCAGAGATAAAGATTCCTTACCAATAAAGCATTCTTTTGTTCAAGCTTCTCTCTCTCTCTGCCTTATCTAGTATGGAGTATTCCTAAAGCCTTGGGTAGGGGGTGGCAGCCTCCCTTTGTCAAGTTCTTTTTCGGCAGAATGCTTTAAGGATTTATGAGCCAGGAAAACTCCCTAGTTTGGTTCCTTTTATCTATGGGGCCTGATATTCCCGTGTAACAATTTCTTCTATGTTTCCAAGAACGTGCCCAGTTTTGAAGCCAAGAATAAAAGCGAGACGCAACAGTGAGATAACATTTGCGGTCCCAGTATTGAGGTTACAATTTGCTAGGCTAGAAAACAACTAATTTCTGACAGTATACAATAATATAAGCAGAAGTCAGTAACAAAGCTTAATTCTTAAGAAACTATTTCTGGCAGCATCTCATATCAGAAGCAAACAGTGAATATCAGTTTAATCATTAACAATTATATAGTAACACAAGCAATTCACAATAAAAGTAAACATCCAATATTGATTCATATTTATTCATATAATCCTTCCCTATTTTTTAAAAATTAAACTTCATTGACTTGACTTTGCAACTATTTCTCCAGAATGGTATATAGGATTTCCTGCTTCAGCAAGGGGTTGGGCTAGGAGACCTCCAAGGCCCCTTCCAACTCTTGTCATTCTATTACTCTGTTATAGTAACTGCTTTAAAAAAGCATAAATAAAAGCTACTTAACGGCCAGTTCCTGAGTTTCAGTGCCGGAAGATATAAATCAAAACACGTTTATAAAAATAAGATAAAAGTTCAGACACTCTTAACCATTCTGAGTCAGGACTTTGCTAGGAATATTCAGCTGTTTATCTTTCTTTCCTTCTATCTATCTATCTATTATCTGTCATCTATCTATCTATGTATCATCTATCTATCTATCTATCTATCTATCTATCTATCTATCTATCTATCTATCTATCTATCTATCTATCTATCACCTATCTGTCTGTCTGTCTGTCTGTCTGTGTCTGTCTGTCTGTCTGTCTGTCTGTCTGTCTGTCTGTCTGTCTATCTATCTATCTATCTATCTATCTATCTATCTATCTATCTATCTATCTATCTATCAGAGCCAAGGTGGCGCAGTGGTTAAATGCAGCACTGCAGGCTACTGCTAGATCAGCAGGTCAGCGGTTCAAATCTCACCGGCTCAGGGTTGACTCAGCCTTCCATCCTTCCGAGGTGGGTAAAATGAGGACCCAGATTGTTGGGGGCAATATGCTGACTCTCTGTAAACCGCTTAGAGAGGCCTGAAAGGCCTATGAAGCGGTATATAAGTCTACTGCTATTGCTAATTGCTATCTATCTATCTATCTATCTATCTATCTATCTATCTATCTATCTATCTATCTATCTATCTATCTATCTATCGCAGTAGCAGTTAGACTTATATACTGCTTCATAGGGCTTTCAGCCCTCTCTAAGCAGTTTACAGAATCAGCATATTGCCCCCACAGTCTGGGTCCTCATTTTACCCACCTCGGAAAGATGGAAGGCTGAGTCAACCTTGAGCCGGTGAGATTTGAACTGCCGAACTGCAGCTAGCAGTCAGCTGAAGTGGCCTGCAGTACTGCACTCTACCCACTGCGCCACCTCGGATATCTATCTATCTATCTATCTATCTATCTATCTATCTATCTATCTATCTATCTATCTATCTATCTATCTATCTATCTATCATCATTTGAGTTACAGGGGCAAAATGAAACTAATGATAATTCGGCATCGGTGATTAAATATAATGTTTAAAGCTTCAATAATTATAATTAACAGATTAGCAGAGTTGGAAGGGACCTTGGAGGTCTTCTAGTCCAACCCCCTCCCCCACCCAAGCAAGAGACCCTATACCATTTCTGACAGATGGAAGTCCAGTCTCTTCTTGAAAGCTTCCAGGGATGAAACTCCCAAAACTTCCGAAGGCAACTTCTGTTCCAGGGGTTGATTGTTCCCACTGTCAGAAAATTCCTCCTTGTTTCCAGGTTCAATCTCTACATGTTTAGTTTCCATCCATTATTCCTTGTCTGGCTTTCAGGTGCTTTGGAGAATAGCCCCCTCCTCTCTGTGGCAGCCCTTCAAAATATTGATTCATTATTAAAAATTATTAAAGCTTCAATGATTAAGTACAATTTTTAGACTGCAGCTTAATATGCTACCAGACGTCTAATTACCTGACAAAATTATTACCTGATTCCCTGGTTCTGTAATAATAACAGTAATAATTTTGGATTCTTTATTGCAATTTTTTCGAGGCCTGCAATGTAAACTGATAGCCAACAGGTGGCAATATCCCCTGCAGTGTGAGCTGATGGCCAGCGGGTGGCGATCTCTAGCTTTGCAGGGATGCTGTGTAACTCTCCCATCTTTCTACCTTCAGCTGGGATCCATCCTGTGAAAGTTTTAAAGTCATTTAAGGATTAATATACCTATTTTGTGGGGAAGCCTCCCAACACTGCTAATGCTGGGTATTACGAGGTGGCGCAGTGGTTAGGGTGCAGTACTGCAGGCCACTTCAGCTGACTGCTAGTTCTGCAGTTCGGCTGTTCAAATCTCACCGGCTCAGGGTTGACTCAGCCTTCCATCCTTCCGAGGTGGGTGAAATGAGGACCCAGATTGTGGGGGCGATATGCTGACTCTGTAAACCGCTTAGAGAGGGCTGAAAGCCCTATGAAGCAGTATACAAGTCTAACTGCTATTGCTATTGCTATTGCTATTTAAGGAGGTGGGTGGGGGAACACGAACATAGAACAAAGTTGGAAGGGACCTTGGAGGTCTTCTAGTCCAACCCCCTGCTCAAGCAGGAGACCCTATACAGCTTCAGATTAGTGGCTGTCTAGTCCCTTCTTAAAAACCTCCAGTGATGACGCACCCACAACTTCTGAAGGCAAGTTGTTCCACTGGTTCATTGTTCTCACTGTTAGGAAGGTCTAAGTTGCTTCTCTCCTTGATTAGTTTCCATCCGTTGCTCCTTGCCTTGCCTTCTGATGCTTTGGAGAATAGCTTGACCTCTTTATTTTTGTGGAAGACCCTCAAATAATTGGAGCATTGCTATCATGTCATCCCTAAACCTTTTTTTTTTCATTAAACTAGACGTACCCAGTTCCTGCAACCGTTCTTCGTATGTTTTAGCCTCCAGGCCCCTAATCCTCTTGGTTGCTCTTCCCTGCTCTCTTTCTAGAGTCTCCACATCTTTTTTATAGTGTGATGACCGGAACTGGATGACGTATTCCAAGTGTGGTTTTACTAAGGCTTTGTAAAGCAGTACTACTCCTTCACGTGATCTTGATTCTGTCTCGCTATTAAATCAGATGGATGAACGTTGGAATTATGGACCAAAAAAACAGGGAATGAAGCTTCTGTTGAAGATTTGTTTTGAACAAATAATCTTGTTTAATTATTTTCTAAATAAATTATTTAGAATAATTATTTAATTATTTTCTAAATAAATAACTCATTTATAATTTGGCCCAAAACTCCCCTTGTTGGTTTTTACCTCTGAAATGAATGCCAGTTGGGTCCTAGAGGAGATAGTGAGTTCTAGTCCCACCTTAAGCATAAAAGCTAATTGGGTCCTGGACCAATTACCAGGAGACAGTGAGTTCTAGTGCAGTGTTTCTCAACCTTGGCGACTTTAAGTCCCGTGGACTTCAACTCCCAGAATCCCCCAGCCAGCACAGCTGGCTGGGGGATTCTGGGAGTTGAAGTCCACGGGACTTAAAAGTCACAATGTTGAGAAACACTGTTCTAGTCCCACCTTAAACATGAAAACCAGCTGGGTGACTTTGAGCCAATCACCAGGAGGTGGTGCGTTCTAGTCCCGCCTTAAGCATGAAAGCTGATTGGGTGATTTTGGGTCAATCACCAGGCGAGTATGAGTTCTTATCCTATCTTAGCTTAACTTTGACTTTGGGCCAGTCGTCCTCTTTTAGCCCAGCCCACCTCGCAAAGTTGTTGTTAGGAACCTTAAGTTATTTTTAAATACAATAAAGGTGGGAGAAAATAAAAAATAAATAGTTTCACTGCACATCTCACCTTCCTGAAATCTTTTTGTTTTTTCTTCCCTCCCCAGTTTTCTCCCTGGTCTGTTGGTCGTGCGACGGAGTCGAATCGAACTGGGGCTGCTGGAGATGGCAAATCTGTTCCAATCAAGACAACTACTGCGTCACCACGTATACCGGGGCTGGGTTTGGTACGTTACTTTAGCACGGTGAAATTGGCGGGAGGACTATATGGTTTCCTCCAAGGGTTGGCCAGCTGCAGGGGTGGGTTTCAACCGGTTCACGGCGGTCCCTGCGATCCGGTTGGTCGCCGAACCCGGAAGTAAGTAACTTCCGGGAACGGCGAAGGCCCCCCCGCGCCCGCGCACCCGCGCCCGCTCCTTACCCGGTTTTGATGAATTCTGCGCTTCCACGCATGCGCAGGACGCATACAGCGCCTGCAAGATCCTCCAGGAGCAGCTGGAGCATCGCACAGACGCTAGTACGCATGCGTGCGCCACGTGCGTGAGGACGCCGCACACGTGCGCGAGGACGCCGCCAGCCTCGTTCCAACCGAACCGGTTGGAATGGGGCGAGAAACCCACCCCTGGCCAGCTGAATCAGGGGTCCCAAACCTTTGGGCCATGGCCCACTATTGGCAAGTCACACAGCAAAGTATACATGCACACACACACAGAGCAGCCTCTAGCTCCGGCCACTCCAGCAAAGCAAAGAAACGGAGAAAGGAATCCTCGAACCCAGGAAGAAGGCGCTGAATTCCCCAAAGTCAGGAAGAAGCAATATATAAAAAGGGAAACAACAAGCAACCACAAGATTTAAGCGATAAATCTTACTTTAAGATCAGAGGTTTATTGTTTCATGAGCTATCTTGAACATGAGCAATGCCATTGCACAGCAAAACCCATATTGTAAATCTTCCATTGCAAATGCGTTCCTGTATAGCAAATAGCAAGTCCTATCTCCGTGACCGCCTCCTGCAACATACCTCCCAGCGTCCAATAAGATCGCACAGGGCGGGCCTTCTCCGGGTACCGTCGGCCACACAACGCCATCTGGCGGCTCCCCGGGGGAGAGCCTTCTCTGTTGCGGCCCCGGCCCTTTGGAACGAGCTACCCCCTGAGATAGCAATAGCAATAGCAGTTAGACTTATATACCGCTTCATAGGGCTAAGCGGTTTACAGAGTCAGCATATTTCCCCCCGACAACAATCCGGGTCCTCATTTTACCCACCTCGGAAGGATGGAAGGCTGAGTCAATCCTGAGCCGGTGAGATTTGAACAGCCGAACTGCAGAACTGCAGTCAGTTCTGAAGTAGCCTGCAGTGCTGCATTTAACCACTGTGCCACCTCGGCTCCGGACCCTCCGCACACTCCTGGCCTTCCGTAAGTCCGTTAAGGCCTGGCTGTTCCGGCAGGCCTGGGGCTGTTGAGCTTGACTGAACTTCAGCCCCATTATAACTTGAGTGCATGTTGGGTTTTTTCTGTTTTAAATTGTATTGTTTTGTGTTTTTAATCTTTTTTAATATTTTAATTGCTTTTATGTAAGCTGCCCGGAGTCCTTTGGGATTGGGCGGCATACAAATCTATTAAACTTAAACTTAACTTAAACTTACAAGGATCGCTATCTGGCAGAGGACCCCAATCCCATCTTGAACCACATTACTTATACCTTTTTTTTTTTTAACTGACCTACGCATTCCCGTGTTTTACTTCCACATTCTTTCTTGCTTTCTTACTGGCTGTCGTTCTCTGCAAACACCTGTGTACATTTGAAGTCCTCGGACACCTGTTACTTTCAGTTCCTCATTTCCCGCCGTCTCATTCTCCCTGCTGTAAATAGATCCGTGATCAAGTACAAACTCTGCAGAAAATGCAGCACCTTTGGAAATATTAGCCTGGTGACATTGTGCAATTATGCCAGTTTTAAAAACTTTGGTTCATTGCGGCCTGCAAGCTCACTCCTAGGCTCCACTACCTGAAACTTTCCAATGGATATTTGCTCCCCTCACACCTGCAAACCCCAAATGTCTGTACCAGCGCACCAGTGGTGGGTTCCGGATCCAGGTGCAACCGGTACGGTGCAACAGGGCCCGGCGGCCACCACACAAACATGTGCAGTGTGTGTACACATGCGTCCTTACACACGCAATGTTCTGATTGCACCACAAACGCAGTAGTCACCCTTACCTTTCACAGAGGCCCTGAGTTTTATAAATAGGAGCATGATAGTGTAGAATAATCATATCCAAGGACCAGTGGTGGGTTTCAAAAATTTTTGGAACCTCTTTTGTAGGTGTGGCCTGCTTTCCGGGTCCACTGGTGGAACCTCTTCTAACCGGTTCGGAATATTTGACGAACCGGTTCTACCGAATAGGTGCGAACTGGTAGGAACCCACCTCTGGAGCTACCTATTACTTCCAACCATGAAGTCTCTCTGCTAGCTATCTGTTGCTGTATGTAACTCGCATAAAGTACCTTCTGTTCTTCCATTAGCACCTGAAAGTTTGACCATCTTTCTTATTTTTTTCCCTTTGTTTCTGGACAGGTGGATATTCCGGTCAGTCGATCAGCAAGGGCTGCGTGCCGGTTTGCCCCCAAGGTGGGATTGATATTGGCGTCGCGGCCATGTCGATCAAATGCTGTTCCTCATTTTTGTGCAACATCAGCGGGGCCAACAGCATCCAAGTCAACCACCTGGTATTGGCCTTGGCGACGCTGGCCAGTTTTTTCTATCTCTTTGGATCCAGGCTCTGAGGGGTGCATCGAGCGAGTAAACGTGGTCCAGAAATTGTGTCTTGAGAGTGCCATTCGACTGTTCCTCCTTTGTAATCTGAGATTTTACTAGGTTTATGGAATCACTTTTTTGGGGTGGGTGGGTTGTGTTTTCTAGCATCGCTTGGGGTTATCGGGCTAAAAAAAAAAAAGAGTATCTTTGGGCCATAAGTTCTCAATTGGATTTTTTTTAAGAAGCGTGGACATCTAGGAGTTGGAAGTCCACCCATCTTAACATCAATGAGATCTAGAAACACAACTCTATGCTGCTGTGGCAAGGTTTGAAATCGTTACAGGGGCCTTAAAATGTTTTTGCTTGGGGTGAGAAGATAACGCAGCTTTGGAGGAAGGTCTATTATATGCAAATGTACTTTTGTCTGTTGCATTCACTCTGTTAACATTTGAACTCATTAAAGTATACTACATTTTACACTTGTGCACGATTATGGAGCGGCGCCGTGGGATTTTTGAATGGAATAAACATTTTGATTTCATAACAAACTGCCTTTCTCATTTTTCCTTCCTTTCCTCGCCATGTCCCGCTACGATTTCTCAGGATCATATTTTATTTAAGGTGCTGATTATTTGATCTTTTATTGACCTGCCCTGTTCTCAGGGGAGTCCGGACAAAAATAAACACACACACATAGTTACATAGGACCATAGGGCTGGAAGGGACCTTGGTGTTCTTCTAGTCCAGCCCTCTGCTCAAGCCAGGATATCTTACACCATGCTGGTTAAATGTTTATCCAGTCTATTTTTGAAAACCTCTGGTGATGGATGTCTTTAGAGATTCTCAGTCATCCAGGTCACAGTTGTCCCAAAGGTGCTTTTTCAAAAGGCAACCATTCTTTCTGTTGCAAGTTATCACCTTAAAATCCATCCATGGCTTTGGGCCAGGTTACCCAAGGAGTAGTTTTTCCCCCTGTCGTTTCTCCCTCTCTAGTTTTGGCCTACCAGGTGGGACATAATATGAGTCCTCTTCATCAAGCAGTGTTGGCTGGCAGGGACTAGGAAACACACCACCTCTGCTGACCTTGCCTTCTGGAATATTCTTCCTTCATAGTTCAGGATGATCTCAACTCTTTTGAACCTTCCCAAGTCAGTGACCCGTCAAAACCGCGGTCCACTAAAGCGCGCCCGATTAAAGCGCGTACCTGACGTCATCAGCAGCGCGACAAATACGACCGCGGGAAAAAAAGGGCGCTTTAAAAAGCGCTTTTACAGCAAGCCGATTCACATAAAGGTAAGGGTTAGGGTAAGGGTTAGGTTAAGGGTTAGGTTTAGGTTTAGGGTTACGTTAAGCGTTAGGGTTAGGTTTAGGGTTAGGTTAAGGGTTAGCGTTAGGTTTAGTGTTAGGTTAAGGGTTAGGTTTAGTGTTAGGTTAAGGGTTAGGTATAGGGTTAGGTTTAGGGTTAGGTTAAGGATTAGGTTTAGGGTTAGGTTTTGGGGGTTAGGGTAAGGTTTTCGCGTTATTTTTAAGTTTCCCGCTCACAGCCTGCTGTTTTCGTCGCGCTGTGATGACGTCATGTACGCGCTTTCGTCGAGCGCGCTTTCGTCTACCGCGGTTTTGTGGTGGAACCCCCAAGTCTTGGTTAAAATGCCCAGGCCAGAGGTCCAGAGCATGGTGGCCGAGGAATTCTGGGACTTGGAGTCCATGTGTCTTCAAGTTGCCAAGATGGAGATCTGTTGAGTTGGATGCTGTCCATATTTACTTGATTGGGAAAATCACCAATCAGAACACTCCGGATACTTCTGACTCCAACGGAACGTTAATCATACAACAATGGCCAGTTCCATGGCAGTTTGCAGGCTGTATACCTGTCGAGTCACGTTGGCGTGACTCTGAAAATATTTTAGGGGTCTATTTGAGGAAGGCACAGGGCAGGTAAGGGATGATCGATCTGGAGTCAGGGGTGAGTGGTAACGGGACATGGATTTAGCCATATACTGTATCCAGTTTTGGTCGCCACGATGTAGAAAAGATGTGGAGACTCTGGAAAGAGTGCAGAGAAGAGCAACAAAGAGGATTAGGGGACTGGAGGCTAAAACATACGAGGAACGGTTGCAGGAACTGGGTACGTCTAGTTTTAATGAAAAGAAGGACCAGGGGAGACATGATAGCAGTCTTCCAATATCTCAGGGGTTGCCACAAAGAAGAGGGAGTCAAACTATTCTCCAAAGCACCTGAGGGTAGAACAAGAAGCAATGGGTGGAAACTAATCAAGGAGAGAAGCAACTTAGAACTGAGGAGAAATTTCCTGACAGTGAGAACAATTAATCAATGGAACAAATTGCCTTCAGAAGTTGCGAATGCCCCAACACTGGATGTTTTTAAGAAGATGTTGGATAGCCATTTGTCTGAAGTGGTGTAGGGTTTCCTGTCTAGGCAGGGGGTTGGACTAGAATAGCAATAGCAATAGCAGTTAGACTTATATACCGCTTCATAGGGCTTTCAGCCCTCTCTAAGCGGTTTACAGAGTCAGCATATCGCCCCCAACAACAATCCGGGTCCTCATTTCACCCACCTCGGAAGGATGGAAGGCTGAGTCAACCTTGAGCCGGTGAGATTTGAACCGCTGAACTGCAGATAACAGTCAGCTGAAGTGGCCTGCAGTACTGCACCCTAACCACTGCACCACCTCGGCTCTCTAGACCTCCAAGGTTCCTTCCAACTCTGTTATCCTATCCTATCCTATCCTATCCTATCCTATCCTATCCTATCCTATCCTATCCTATCCTATCCTATCCTATCCTATTCTATTTTACATGCTGTTCTATTCTGTTCTATTCTATTCTGTTAAGGCTGTCACTCAGAGCTCAGCCTTCTATCCTGTAACAACTACCCCCCCTGGCTTAGAAGTGTCTCCTAGAGCTACTTCTGAGAATGAAAGAGGGAAAGGTGGGGTCTTTGTCTCCCCCCTCCCCCCTTATAGATTGCCAGGTCTGTTGAACAGCTGCAAGACCTAGGAGAA
Organism: Thamnophis elegans; assembly: GCF_009769535.1. NCBI lineage: Eukaryota > Metazoa > Chordata > Lepidosauria > Squamata > Natricidae > Thamnophis > Thamnophis elegans. The sequence goes on along the minus strand of NC_045548.1, from coordinate 78,114,499 downwards.
AAGTCTGGAGCTCTTATTCACCCATTTGCAAAAGGCAACATAACAGTTAAGGTAATGGTGGAAATACCAAGGTAGACATCAGATGGCACTGTTCTCCTGCTGCTGGATCAGCTGTTCTCCAACTTCTGAACATGTGAGGTCCAGCAAGTTGCAAGTTGGAAAAGTGGGTATAATCAAGGTGGGTTTTGCCTTCACTTGAAAATTAATCCACTTGGAGGCAGGACCCTCAGTTTTTTTTTTTTTTTTTTAGAAAATAGGCAGTGGAAAAGGGTAGAGGTGGGAGGAATTTTTAGATGGGACATCCAAGAAATAGACATAGAGGGAGACAGTGGTGAAATATAACCCCCCCTCCCCGGTTCTGTGGGCATGGCTTGGTGGTCATGTGATTGGGTGAGCGTGGCCAACTTTTTTTCACTTTTTAAAGCATTTTTTTCCTGCCGGTTCGGGTGAATAGCAGGAAAGAAATGCTTCAAAATGTGGGGAAAAAAAGTTTCTGAGGATTGTGCGGCTCATTGCTCCCAAGGGGGTGCAAGAGGCCAAGGGCTACCAGTCACACCGCATGTCCGCACATCATCAAGATGAAGGGCGAGAGGAGGAATTCTGGGAGTTGAAGTCCACAAGTCTTAAAGCTGTCAAGTTTGAACACCCCTGGGATTTTTTTTTCTTCTAAAGGGTTAGGGGTGCAAGGGACTTGTAACTTGACAGCTTTAAGACTTGCACACTTCAATGCCAGAGTTCCTGAGCCAACATGACTGGAGGAGGAATTCTGGGAGTTGAAGTCCACAAGTCTTAAAGCTGTCAAGTTTGAACACCCCTGGGATTTTTTTTTCTTCTAAAGGGTTAGGGGTGCAAGGGTCTTGTAACTTGACAGTTTTAAGAGTTGCGTGCTTCAAACGTCAGAGTTTCTGAGCCAACATTTTGGTTGCTAAGCAAGAGCGTTGTTAACTGAGTTTCCCCACATTTTACAAGTTGGCCACACCCACCCACTCACATGGCTGGCAAGCCACTCCCACCCAGTCACATGGCCAGCAAGCCACTCCCACCTGGTCACATGGCCGGCAAGCCACTCCCACCCAGTCACATGGTTGTCAAGCCACTCCTACCCAGTCACATGGCCGGCAAGCCACTCCCACCCAGTCACATGGCCGGCAAGCCACTCCTACAAAGCAGGCCACACCTACAGAAGAGGTTCTAAAAAAATTTGAAACCCACCACTGGTTACAGATAAACCCCTAAGTGGCCTTAATGACAGGGGAGAGCGGGGGGGGGGGGGTTTGTGCGTGCATGCGCAGGGGGGCAGGGGGCATTGCATTAAGGGTGTGGGCATGTGCAGGCCTGGAGGCATGATTTCGGCATGCAAGGAGAAAAAGATTAGCCATCGCTGCCCTAAACCATTTGAAACAGGTGGCTGCCCGCTCTCTTCTTAAACACCTCCAGTGATGGAGCCACCTACAACTTCTGGAGGCAAGTTGTCCCACTGGTTAATTGTCCTCACTGTTTTAGGAAGTTTCTCCTTCGTTCCAGGTTGCTTCTCTCCTTGATTAGTCTCCCTCCATTGTTTCTTGGTTTCTCCTTTGCGTCAGTTCCTTGGGTGTGAAAAAAAAACGTGTCTCTTAGCTTCCTTAGACTCGATGCTTTTCTGCACCAAACCCAGAAGGGGACCTTGTGAATCAGCGGTTTCATCGTGGTTGAATTCAGGGAAGAAATGAAGACGCGTCTTCTGGTTGTGTTACTGACCATTCTCTTGCACATCAAGAAAGGTGAGCACCGTGGGAAGGGTGGCACTCATCATTTTGGGGTTTTCTTTGGCGAATGCTGAATAAGATGAGCCAGTTTGGTGGTGTGGTTAAAGCACCAGGCTAGAAAGTGGGAGGTGTGAGTTCTAGTTCTGCCATGGACATGAAAGTTGGCTGGATGATTGTGGGCCAAACACCTAGAGGCTGTGAGTTCTAGTTCGGTGTTAGCTGGGAATGCTAGCTGGGTGTCTTTGGGCCAATCACCAAGAGACCATTAGTTCTAGTCTCCCCTTAGCCATGAGAGACAATTGGTTGACCTTGAGCCAATCACCAGGAGACTGTGAGTTCTAGCCCTACTTTAGGCATGAAAGCCAGCTGGGTGTCTTTGGGCCAATCACCAGGAGACCGTGAGTTCTAATTCCGCTTTAGCTGTGAGTTCTAGTCTTGCTGTAGTCACGAAAGCTGGCTGGGTGACTTTGGGCTGGGAGATGGTGAGTTCTAGTCCTGCCTTAGGCATCGAAAAAGACTTACAACTGTAATTGCCAAGCTCAATCATGTTCATAAGTTGAGGACTGTCTTTATTGCTGGCTAATGTCTGTAAACAGATAAGCAGACATTTTTGCAGATACAAGGCAAAATGCATCTACCTCCCCCATTCACTAAGACGAATGTTCTGCAGATTTGGAACAGATGGCATATATCTGCATGCTCCCCAGATAAATTAAAAATAGACACAGACCCTCTGATTGCATATGATTTGACTTCAGATAGCTCCTCCTTCTATCTTCTCCACAACATGATAGTCTAGTTTGTGTAGATCAGAAGCGCAAATACTGTCGTGTTTTGAGCTCCTCTTGAGACACTCATTCTGTAGTAATCTTTTTTCCTTCAAATTTCTGGATGTGTAAATCTGAACCCTGAAACCTCAGGGCTGAACATGTATCATTTAAGCAACATTAGGGTGTAACAGTCCTTGGGCTAATGGCCAATAGCAACCTCTCTTAGACAGAGATTTCTGAATCTCAAGTATCTGGTCTCTGTAACTTTCTAGTTGGACAGCTAGCATACTTGATTTCATTGTCCAAGTGTCAGGCTTGTCCCAGTTTGGATATTGAGGAAGGAAAGACCCTCGACTCCATATGACAATTCAGATAACTAACAATCTGAATTGGTTTATCTGCATGTCATCCTTAGTGAAGCGTTCAAACCAGCGTCTGCATTTCCTGCATCGGGTGAGGAGAGCACATCTTTCTCCTTCTGTCCTCTCCACTTTTTACAGTGGCACGATTGAGAGTGTTTTAACAGACTGCATCCCTGTTTTGAATTGGTGGCAGCAGCGCCTCAGATAGAAAGTCCCTACAGAGAGTGGTGAGGACAGCTGAGAAGATTATGGGAAGCTTGCTTCCTGTTATTCAGGATACCGCCTACAAGCGCTATGTGCTTAGAGCTAAAAGCATTGTTAGAGATCCCAAACACTCAATTCACGGTATATTTTGGTTGTTCCTGTTGGGAGGAGATTTCGAAGTATTTCTACCAGGACTACCAGATTCTGGAACCATTTTCTTCCCTCGGTCATTCATCTGGTAAACTGGCAATGTTTGTTTCTCTTGCCATGTATATGTATACATCCAAACTAGACTGTGTTGTTTCTCTGGGTCATATAATATAGGTGGGTATATGTATAATTATTTTGTCATATTCATTTTTTATTTATTATTTATTCATATAGTGTATATTGGAGGTGGTGACCCTTTGAGAGCTGCATGCAATGAAATTTCATTTTAATGCATGCCGATTTGGCTGCTGAAGGAGTTGGCGGCCGACGGGCCACAACAGTAGAGGACATTATATCATCCTGGTCAAATGGTTGTCCAATCTATTTTTGAAAACCTCCAGTGATGGAGCACCCAGAACTCCGGGTGGAAAGCTATTGATTAATTGTTCTCACTGTCAGAAAAATTTCTCCTCACTTCTGGTTCCACCACAAAACCGCGGTAGACTAAAGCGCGCTCGACGAAAGCGCGTACGTGACGTCATCACAGCGCGACGAAAACAGCACGCTGTGAGCGGGAAACTTAAAAATAACGCGAAAACCTTACCCTAACCCCCCCAAACCTAACCCTAAACCTAACCCTAACCCTAACCCTTAACCTAACCCTAAACCTAACCCTAACCCTAAACCTAACCCTTAACCTAACGCTAAACCTAATGCTAACCCTTAACCTAACCCTAAACCTAACCCTAACGCTTAACGTAACCCTTACCCTAACCCTAAACCTAACCCTTACCTTTATGTGAATCGGCTTGCTGTAAAAGCGCTTTTTAAAGCACCCTTTTTTTCCCGCGGTCGTATTTGTCGCGCTGCTGATGATGTCAGGTACGCGCTTTAATCGGGCGCGCTTTAGTGGACCGCGGTTTTGACGGGTCACGTCACTTCTAGATTGGATCTGTCTTTAAGTAGCTTCAGCCCATTACTTCCTGCCCTGCCTTCAGGTGCCTTGGAGAATAAGTCAATCCCCTCTTCTCTGCCCCTCGAAAGTCTTCAGTCTATTTTAGAGACTCGTAGAGGAAGCAGAGCCAGGACATAAGAGTTGTCCAGGTTTAAAATAACAGCGTCTAATGATCTCCTGACACGATGGCCTTCACGCTTCTTCTGACCATTTTCAAATTGAGGCCAGACTCCAAAGCAACTTTTTCATGAAAGTTTTGAGCAACACTGGTGTTTTCTTCAAGGCTTTGGCGAGTATCAGGGTTCCAAATGGCACCCAAAAGTAAATCAGAGTCCGAGGCAAAAGGCTCCTCAAAGTTCCAATTGATTAAGAGAGCCATGTTGGCACATCTGGGAGAACCCGAATCTGAAAGCTTCCCGGTTTTCCCCACCCGGTTGGAAGTTCAAGATCTTGCCCCACACACCCACAAGCCCATCCCATGGTCCAATCTCCCACTGCCATGCTGGCAGCTTCCACCCATCCAGTTCCGGTCAGGTGCAGAGGTGCAGAGGGAAAGGATGACCTTGGCTTTCTAGAAAGAATGTTGTTATGGCTGCATATCATCTAACTCTGTACAATCCCCCGCTCCCGTTTTCCCACCATAGAAAATGCATAGCAGAATAATAAAAAGTGAGGCAGGCCTGAGAAATATGGCTGCAGGCCTGACAGCGAATTCCTCTTTGATTCTGGCTGTATCAGTAACCCTTCACAAAGATGAGAAGCTCCTATCTCCAAAGACGAGGTTACAGGTAGTGTGGTCAATTCTGCAGGGTTTTCTGGGGCAGAAATGAAAGCTAGAAAGGAGCCATCAAGGGATATATTAAGCCTGCTTTTTGCTACAGGGTGATGAAATGTGGGAGCTGGCCTAATTAATAGCTTCTAAACTGATTCTAGGGCAGTAGATAAAGCATAAAGCATAGATAAGCAAGCTCTAAAATTAATGAACCCTTTGTTCTTAGCTTAGTACCTGATTTGGATCAGTCCATTGGACAGTTATATGCGTGATGACTGTTTAAAGAATGACACAACATCAATGTAGATTGTTCTGACCGAGGCTTCCTGAGAGCATGAAGCAAACTCCTTGTCCCGACAAAGAAAAGAACCCTTTTATTAATTTGCTGTGAATTCTGCTCATTCGCATCCAGCAACGTCTTTCAAGGGAGGATTTACAGTCACAGACCTTATCTGGCTTGGAGAGCTGCCAGGCCGATCTCTGCAGAACTTGGCAAGGAGTCTCGGAGAGTCACAAACCAATGAAGCGAACTAATTGTCTCCTGCAAACTCCACTCCCCTGTCGCTCCTCTTTTATTCCCTCTGGGAGGGGCCATTCATCGTCCACCTGTGGCCTTACTCCCAAGTCGACCCCTGTTCTTTAGCTCTTCCCTTCGTCTGGCAATTCTGCGCATGCGCACACTGGGAACAGGCTCCAGCTGTTCTTCTGCCTCACCGATGTCTGACTCTGAAGGCAGCTGATAACTGTCAGACGGCCCTGGCCCCCTCTCTGCCTCCGACACAGAGCCCTCCTCAGAGCCTTCCCCAGACTCCAGGACTGGCCCCGGTTCCTCCCCAACCCTCCTCACTGTCCGAATCTGCTGCCAGCTGGTGGTGCTTCTTCAAGATTTATTGATTCAGTCTTGGTACTGCCCTTCTTTTGAGGGTTCCTGTTCAAGCTTGTCTCTCCTCGGTTTCATAAGACCTGGTGTCCCTCCAAGCGCCTAGTAATTCAGGACCTCTGGACAGAAGCCGTCAAAAAAGGAGGAGGAGGAGGAGGAGGAGGAAACAAAGTTACTTGATGTTCTCATCCTCCCTCCCTCTCTCTCTTTCTCTTCAAGTCAGGATCGAAGGCTGAGAGAGCTTCCTCCAGTAGGGAACATGTGAAAGTTGGAGCTTCTAGCCACCTCGGCATGGAGACCTTTGCATTGCCGGAATTGGTTTTTCCCATTGAATGTGGGCCTTAAATCTACTCTTTGTGGGGTGGTGGTGATGAGGACTATGGTGCTCTCTGACCTCGGGAGTTTCCATGCAGACTTTTCATTACCCAATTAGGTAACACCATCAGGGCTTGAAGGGAATGGGTTTTGTGGAAAGGAGGAGGAGGTGGAGGGAGGGAGGAGGAGTACTGTAGGGTCCTTGGTGCTCTCTGAGTTTGGTGGTTACCTTGCAGACATTTCATTACCAAAGTAGGTACCATTATCAGGGCTAGAAGGGAGTGGGTTTTGTGGAAAGGAGGAGGAGGGGGAGGGAGGGAGAAGGTGAAGGAGCATTGTGGGGTCCTTGGTGCTCTCTGAGTTTGGTGGTTTCCTTGGAGACATTTCATTACCAAACTAGGTAGCATTATCAGTGCTAGAAAGGAGTGCGGTTTGTGGAAGGAGGAAGAGGAGGTGGTGGCGGCGAAATGTGGGATCCTTGGTGCCCTCTGAGCATGGCTGTTTCTTTTCAGACCTTTCATTACCCAACTAGGTAACATCATCAGTGCTAAAGGGGAGTAGGGATTGCAGAGAGGAGGAGGAGGAGGAGGAGGAGGAGGAGGAGGATGATGATGATGATGATGATGATGATGATGATGATGATGATAATACAGTGATGGCTGTAAGTGCAAGGATCCGTCATCATTCATTTCAGTACTACCCACAGGTTAAAAGATATCTGAACTAAAATGAAGAGCTTTAACTGTCTGGTCACTTCCATGCTGAGATTTTCGGTTTCAGGACTCACAACTAACGCTAACCCTTATTCCATCTTTTTTCTATGCAGTTTCTTTGCTGGCATGCTTCACTTGCAATCAGACAAGTTACTCTGGGTGCACAAGGGTTAAAAATTGTTCCCACCATGAACATTTCTGCATAAGATACTCAGGTGAGCACACAGCACGCACGACCTCAGGCCGTTCTGTATGCGGGCACAGTTAGTCCCCGACTTACCTTCGCCCGCTTAGTGACTGAAGTTACAATGGCACTGAACGAAAAAGGACTTACAACCAGTCCTGCGTCCCTTCCCTCCAGTCACATGGCAACTGCCCAGGGGTGAAATGCTACCGGTTCGGACCAGTTCGCCTGAACTGGTAGTAAAAAATGCTTACTGGTTCACCCAAACTGGTAGGAAAAATATGCTTACTGGTTCACCCAAACTGGTAGTAAAAATGCTACCGGTTCACCTGAACCAGTAGTAAAAAATGCTTACTGGTTCACCCAAACTGGTAGTAAAAAATGCTACCCGTTCACACAAACTGGTAGTAAAAAATGCTACCGGATTGCCTGAACCAGTAGTAAAAAATGCTACCGGTTCGCCTGAGCCAGTAGTAAGAAATGCTACCGGTTTGCCCAAACTGGTAGTATAAAATGCTACCGGTTCACCTGAACCAGTAATAAAAAATGCTAAAAGGTTTACCCAAACTGGTAGTAAAAAATGTTACCAGTTCACCCAAACTGGTAGTAAAAAATGCTACCAGTTCACCCGAACCAGTAGTAAAAAATGCTACCGGTTTGCCCAAACTGGTAGTAAGAAATGCTACCGGTTCACTTAAGCCAGTAGTAAAAAAATGCTACGGGTTCAGGCAAACCAGTATTTCCAGTAATCAGCTGTGACACGTGATATATATTAGCTAGAACCATAGGATTTCCTGCTTTCTAGCTAATCTAAAACGTGTAGCAGAGTGGATGCCCCCTGCTCTCCTACTTACTTTTGCAGGAGCGCTCAGTAAGAGGCTCTGTCCACCTGCCCGGACGTCATCACGTCCCACTTTTGCCACTCTGTGCATGTGCGGAGGTGGTGCGCGCGCTCACATTTGCAAACCGGTATTGAAGGTAAGTTGATTTCACCCCTGCAACCGGCATATACTTACAACTGTTGCCGTCTCCTGCGGTACCAGGATCACCAACGAAGATCTTCCCAACCATCTTCCGACAAGCAAAATTCACACAACCACCACCAGATTCAGTTAACAACTGCGCTGATTTCCTTAACAACCACAGTAATAGAGGCAAACATTGGGTGCAGCTTGCTTTGCAAAGGCTTTGCTTAAGTGATGGAAATCTGGAACACAATCGTGGCCATAAGCCGAGGATTCCCCGTCTATCGGAGCGGGTCTGGCTGCAGGATTGTGGTTCACAGGTAGCCCACAACTTACAACCACACTCGAGCCTCAAATTTCCATTGCTAAGCGAGGCTCTTGTTAAGTGAGTTTTGCCCCACTTTACGACCTTTCTTGCCACAGTGGTGAAGTGAATCACTGCTGTTCTTAAGTTTGTCACAGGTTGTTAAGTGGATCCTGGGCGCTGGCTGCAGAGTGCAGTGGAAAACAGGCAACCGAGCAGCCAGCATGGGGTAAGGAAGAGGAGCAGGGAGAAGAAAGAGGGAAGGCGGCCTTCTCCTTCCCTCGCACTGGCTGCTCCATTTTCTGTTTCTCCATTGTAGCATAGGACCCAGGATCCACTTTGATAGCGGTGGTGGGTAATTTAACAACCGGTTAAATGCTCAGGCTGAATCAGGCTGCAATCAGGCTGCAATAATGTGCTGAAGCTGATCTGGCTGTTCGCTATTTGCTGCAAGGATATGTCAGAGTTTGCAGAAGCAATCACATTCAGAAAACACACACAAGTAACTGATTCGGCAGGATTCAATAACTTCCCTTTATATATAATATAAGTAAATATACAATACCAAAAACAGGTTCCAATGTGGTAGTTCAACAGAGGAGAGAAGTTTCACTTCCAGTTTTAGTTTCAGATATCAGCATAGCATGCAGCTTTAGTATAGAACAAGCCACGCCCTTGCTCCTTGCTGTCTCCCTCCTTGTTGCTCACACAGCAAAAACTATTTGTTTCCAAACAACCCTCAACTCTCTCACAAACTGACAGGATGCTATCCAGATGAATACCATGGATGCTGGTAGGCAGAGGCAGAATATTTTTTTTCCTCTCCAAAAACTAAGGCGCATCTTATACTCCAGAGTGTCTTATACTCCAAAAAGTACGGTAGGTCATGAATCATCTGCCAGAAAGCTACCAATCTCGGAGGGCACCAAGGAAACCATGGTTCTCTTCTATTGGACGAATTATAGGAAAGCAGCATGAAGACCCTGGGAGTGCATTTTCTTCCCAACAATAGAAACACAGGGGGGACCTTTTCACACACACACACACACACACACCCTCATCATACACACATACAACAGACTCAGATGTTTCCCTGCTGTGGGATGATTGAAGATGACATCATTGTCCAAGTGGGTGGGAGAATACTTGACTAACTGTCACTCAGGGCCGAGGGAAACGAGCAGAAGGCCGAATCGTTCAACCTGTTGTGTGTTTCCTTTCCTGTTTAGCTACCTCTTTGTCTGGATTCCTGCTTCAAAAAGGCTGTGCAGTCAAATGCCCTATTTTCAGAATCAGCTGGCCATCACTATATACTTTATCTTGTTGCCAGGAAGACAAGTGCAACCATGTGACAGCTGTGAGGGGCTCCAAATCTCTGTTGGCAGCGACTCTTGTTTTTGGAGCCTTGATTGATCTGGAACTCTGATCGGGGGCAGAGACAAGTCCCTTGTTTGTTTGTTTGTTTGTTTGTTTACTCATCCATCCATGTACTCATTTATTCATTCATTCATTTATTAAATTTATACAGCTTCCTGTCTCTGATTTGGGGCAGAGAAAAATGGCCTGCTTAATTTAGCAATAGCAGTAGCAATAGCAATAGCAGTTAGACTTATATACCGCTTCATAGGGCTTTCAGCCCTCTCTAAGCAGTTTACAGAGTCAGCATATTGCCCCCAACAACAATCCGGGTCCTCATTTTACCCACCTCGGAAGGATGGAAGGCTGAGTCAACCCTGAGCCGGTGAGATTTGAACAGCCGAACTGCAGAACTGCAGTCAGCTGAAGTAGCCTGCAGTGCTGCATTTAACCACTGCGCCACCTTGGACCTTAATGGCTTTACATTACAAAATGGCACCTCCTGACACTTAATACTGCCACACTGGACAACCTTGTGAATGTCAATTTAGTTGAGGTCTGTTTGGGGCAAAAGTAGGGCTGTTTAAGAATCTACAGGGCCTCTTCAGGGATGTTTGGACCACAACCTCCATCTTCCCTAGCCAGCATGTCCAAAGATTTCTCTCCTTCCAGGGCCATTTGAACCACAATTCCCATTTTCCTAGCCGGCATGTCCAAAGATTTCTCTCCTTCCAGGGCCTTTTAAACGACAATCCCCATTTTCCTAGCCGGCATGTCCAAAGATTTCTCTCCTTCCAGGGCCATTTGAACCACAATTCCCATTTTTCCTAGCCGGCATGTCCAAAGATTTCTCTCCTTCCAGGGCCATTTGAACCACAATCCCCATTTTTCCTAACCGGCATGTACAAAGATTTCTCTCCTTCCAGGGCCATTTGAACCACAATCCCCATTTTTCCTAGCCGGCATGTCCAAAGATTTCTCTCCTTCCAAGGCCATTTAAATGACAATTCCCATTTTTCCTAGCCAGCATGTCCAAAGATTTCTCTCCTTTCAGGGCAGTGGTGGGTTCCGGGATGTGGTAGCTGGGAGCAGCGGCCACTATACTGAAACTGTGGCTTGTTTGGCCCCACCCACCTGCCCACATTTCTTACCGGTTTTTGACGCCAATGGGCCAATGGCGCAAGCACGCACAGCATGCTGTGCCTGCATGACCTCCGCCGAGCAGCAGTGTCGCAGGGTGGTGGTGTTCGCATGCAAGCGTGTGTGCAGACTACGATACCTGGCCCTGTGTAGAGCGTACCAGTTGCGACGGGATCTGGAACCCACCACTGTTCCAGGGGCATTTGGCCAGCATGTCCAAGAAGATGTTTCCAAGGCATCTTTGGTCTATTGGCAGGAAGGTTGAAGTAACCTCAAATTGGTCAAAGGATGGGATAATCTCAGAGAAGTGAAAAGCTTTTCTAACACAGTTAAAGAGTCCACCTTGGCTTTTCAGGTTTAATGAACCGTAGAGAAAGGGCTTTGTTTAGAAGAAGGTGGCTTGGAATGTTCTCAGACGATTCATGCAAACTATTCGGAAATCTGATCCTCCTTTATTTTTTTTTCATCATTGTTGACAGCCAAGGGACCAACTCATCCTCCTCTTTCCTTCTATAAGGGAATCTGAGCCTGCTTCTCCAGTAACCAAGTTGACTATTGCTCAACTGAGATTCCTGATCTTATTGTTAGAAGAACAGGCGAGGTCCTTTGTGGAGTCAGGTGCAAGGAATGGTCATCGTGTTGCTATTTTCCTTGCTGAGCCAAGAAGATCTGGTTGGACAAGACAAAAATAACTCTCTTGATGGATTCTGTTTCACTGGACCATTTAGTAACATCCATCGCACTTCGCAGAGTCATAAGAATAATCTGTATTTAAACAATCTCTCACACCGAGGAAGGTCCTGAAAGGGGAAAAAGAAGAAAGAATGTGGAGATCAGGCATGAATCTATCCTGGGAATTTTATTTTTTTTAGTGTATATATTTATTTTATTTAGCATATGGCATCTACAGAGGTCAAGCAATCACTGATATACAAACTGAGTTTAAAAAAGGCATAAGCAAATATATATGTGTCTGTGTGTATCTATATCATCTATATCTAATCTATATCTCTATATCTATATCATCTATCTCTCTGTGTTTCTCTGTGTGTATAGGAATTGCACAGCAACTGTCCAAATGAAGTCGCAGAAACTGCCAGAAATATACACACCCACACACCCCACACACACGTGTGTGTGTGTGTGTGTGTTATTTGTGCTGATAAATAAATAAAGTGAGATAATAAATAATAAATAAATAAAACACTAATATAACAAAGGCAACAGTAAAAATATTGGGTTTCTGTCGTGATGGACTCTTGTGACGAGCCGATTGACAGATAATGAAAGCAGTTAGTTTCCTCCCATAATTGGGGCTTACCAGGGGTTGTGACACACACACATATATATGTGTGTGTGTGTGTGTGTGTGTATGTATGTATGTATGTATGTGTGTATATATATGTATGTGTGTGTGTGTGTGTATGTATGTATGTATGTATGTATGTATGTATGTATATATATATATATATATATATATATATATATATATATATATACGCACACACACACACACACACACACACACACACATTTATATTTACAGTAGATAAGATAGTGAAAAACACAGGAACATCATGAGGTAAATTAAACAGCATACAGACCACACAGAAGAAAAAGGCGGGAAAAAGGGAAACACCCCCTTTATACCCACAGCAACCAATCATAGCGTAAATTGCCTCATGCACGAGTCAGCACTCTTCAACCAATCATTATCTACAACTATGTGTTCTGGTCCATTGTACACAAGTGTGTGTGTGTGTGTGTGTGTGTGTGTGTGTGTGTGTGTGTAGGAATTGCGTACCAACTGTCCAAATGAAGTCACAGAAACTGACAGAAATGGGTAGTTTTATATTAATAAATATATTTAACATTTATATTTACAGCAGATTAGATAGTGAAGAACACAGGAACATCATGAGGTAAATTAAACAGCATACAGACCACACAGAAGAAAAACGTGGAGAAAAAAAGAGAAACACCCCCTTTATACCCACAGCAACCAATCATAGCGTAAATTGCCTCATGCACGAGTCAGCACTTTTCAACCAATCATCTACAACTATGTGTTCCCATTGTGTCCCATTGTACACAAGTGTGTGTGTGTATATCTGTAGTATCCTTTGTACCCTTTAATATATATACACCCACATACATATATGTCCGTGTACAATGGGTGTAATACCTATATCTATATATCTGTATCTATATCCTAACAATCTCTCTCCCTCCCTCCTTCTCTCTGTCTCCAGGCTTAAATCTAGGAACCCAATTTGGAATAACATATCTACTTTTTACAATCTAGATTAAAAAATGACAATTTTATTGTATCGGTTGCCCGACATTTTGCCTGACATTTATTTTAGCCACCCACCCTAGTGGGCCGTGAGCAGCTTTTTCACGAGTGATAGTTGGATTTTCAAATTTTTAGTCAAAGACATGGGCCCTTTTTCCATTTCTTATTGTTACCTTTGCAATAAGTCCTTGCAATAGTTTTATATATATGTATAGCAATTATAATTAATATAATAATATTATAATTGTTATATATTATAGTATGTAATCATACACACAATTATATATAATTACACGATATATAGTAGTATAGCCTTTATTGTCACTGTACATCTTGTATACAACGAAATTGGTTATATTATATACATATTATATATGTTATATCAGTAGTGGGATTCAGCCAGTTCGCATCACTTCGGGAGAACCGGTTCTTAACTTTCTGAGCAGTTTGGTGAACTGGTTGTTAGAAGAAATCATTAGGGCAGAGAACCAGTTGTTAAATTATTTGAATCCCACCACTGTGTTATATATAATACTACACACACACACACACACACACATACACTACACACACACATACACACATTATTTCAATATTATGAAATAGAATAGGGTCTCCTGCTTGAGCAGGGGGTTGGACTAGAAGACCTCTAAGGTTCCTTTCAGCTCTATTCTGATTGACTAGACCACTGCTTCTCAATTGTGGCAACTTGGAGATGTGTGGACTTCAACTCCCAGAGTTCTTCAGAACACTTAAGATGAAGGGTCCAAGGTTGAAAAATATTGGACAAGACCAGTGGTGGGCAACTAAATGACCTGTGGACTTCAAGTCCCAGAATTCCTCACACTCAGGAATTCTGGGAGTTGAAGTCTATATGGAGCAGCCATAGCTGCCCACCTCTGGACTAAGACTGCTGTCCAGTCCCTCTGCATTCATCAATACTATTCCTGAATAATTAGCAAAGCCAAGAACCAATCTACAGCAGGAATTCTGATTACAAAATTTGTCTACCTAACCAATGTGATGATGGTGGTGGTGATAAAAACAATAGTTTAAGAAGATCTCAATGGAAGATGATTGGAAACGTGACCTGACAAATGTGTGCACAACAATAGCGCGCCAACAAAACCGCGGCGAGAAAACCACAACGTCGTAAATGTGCCCACAACAACACGCTGACAAAACCGCACCCACAAAAGCGTGGTTTAAGTTAAGGTAAGGGTTAGGGTTAGGGTGAGGGTGAGGGTTAGGGTTATTACGTTTTTTTCGTTGTTTTTTGACGGTGCGCTTTCATCGGCGCGCTTTTGTTGGCACGCTTCTGTGTGCATTCGTCTGCGCGATTTCGACTTCGTGGGTTTCTCGCCGTGGTTTTGTCGGCGTGATTTTGTCAAGCGCGCATTTGTCGGTGAACCGATCGGAAAGACACAATAGAGTAGCCATTGTGATTGACTGGAATTTCAGAATGATAACTTGCCAGCAACGAAGAATTGGTAGCACCATAGTATGGAAAAAGTGTTCAAGAAGCAAAGAGTTAAGATCCCAAAGTGATTTACAGATGCAGATTGATAAACATTCAACCCATAACAAGCCACACATGACTCTAATTACAAAGAAGCAAGTGTGGATAATTGACATTGTAGTAGCTGGAGATAGAAGAATTAATGAGAAATATAGGAGAAAGAAACAGGATTCCCATCTTCCTTGGCCAGCATGTCCAAAGATTTCTCTCCTTTCCAGGGGCATTTGGACCACAATTCCCATCTTCCCTAGCCGTCAGGTCCAAAAGTTTCTCTCCTACCAGGGGGCACTTGGATCACAATTCCCATCTTCAAATAAAGCTGGAGTAAACATGGAAGGATAGTTGTAGTAGAGCCAGCTAGGGGTCAGAACACTTGGTGCCATCTCAAAAAACCTGGAAAATTAGGAACACAAGAACACAACAAACTCCCAGCTCATCAACCACAAAAAGTTGTGTCACTTGGAACAACACATACATCGTAATACATCTTTAACTCCCTTAGATCCTTGGGAAATGTCTAACAATCAAATATACCAAACATGATCAGAATGATTAGATGGTTGATTGTGTAAATAGCAATAAATGTTGTGGTTGATGAACACGATGACGATGCTAGAAAGGAATGGGATCGTTTGTGAACGATGTAGAAATATTTGCCAACGCTTTTGCAAAAGAGTGACCAGGGAACAAAGGGAGAAGGTGTGTCTCTCTTTCTCTCTCTCTTTGGTTTTGGGTCATCTAATCCCTTCAGCCTGAAAATCAACTTCTTTTCACCGTATAGTAGTTTTTCTATCAGGAGGGGAATTCATTTGCAAGGGAGAAGAACAGAGGATAGGGGCTGTTGAGCCAGAAGGTGGATAGGCACCAAACTTGAATCTAAAATGGTGAAGATCCATGTGAGAGGCAGAGTGGTGTGGTAACCATTTTCCTGATGGCTGTTTTGTTTCCGGAGTTCGGTAAGACTCTTTTATTTAAATCAATCCCCCTCTTTTTCTAATTAGGACGAAGAAATACGAGACGGCCTTCTATTGCATTTGTAGCCGCAGAAAAAGGGGAAAATGAGACATACCACTCATCTCCTCCTCTATGAAAACGTTTCAGTGCTCTAGTTGGCAAAGTCACAGAGAAGATAGGATACAATAGGATTGGAAGGGACCTTAGAGGTCTTGTAGTCCAACCATGCCACCCCCATGCCCAAGGCAAAAGACTGTATACCATTGATGGCGAAACCTTTTTGCCCTGCAACCCGGAAGAGGAGTGGCCTAGGGGGCATGCATGCACTGGGAAAGGAAGTTCCGGTTTCTGGCGCGTGCACGCACATGCGCACAGCCACCAGTCCCTGTTGCAACAGGTACATTGCAACGGGGCCGGGTATCCACCCCATGCACATGTGCATGCGTACTTACCGCCTGCAATGCTTCAGCTGCTCGGCGGAGCGTCGCGCCGGCGCTGTATGCTCCATGTGCCTGCGTGGAAGCCCCGATCGGCTCAAATACAGTAAGGAAGGTGGGTGGGCATGTGAGCCTTCCGGAGCACCATACCGGAACGGTACCTGGTGCTCCCAGTAGGCACCGGTATGCCCGTACCGGTGCATACCTGTCGTATCCCACCACTGATGGACGTATACCATTCTGTAAAATGGCTGCCCAGTCTCTTCTTGAAACCTCCAGTTAAGAGACTTCTGAGTAGCGGGAGCATTTTTTTCCCAAAGGAAGGGGTTCTTTACCAGGCTTGGTGCTCAGGATTGTGTTAGGACACAAAGGGAACTGGTGTTGGCAACTTCCATTGCCAAATTGTACGTTCCTTTTAACTGAAAGCATGAGAGGAGGCAATATTTCACCATTTCTCCACCCAGATGGAATGTACTGTGGTCACCGAAATAACTTTCAGAGACTTGCAACACGTCACCTTTTGATCTCCCAGTTCCTTGATCTGGAATATGGAAGATATTCCAGATAAAACATTCGGATGAAACCTAGCATCATAGCAATCTTCCCACCTTACAAAGCTACGCCAAGGGTTGAAGATGTGGCAATTATCTATCGTTCAAACTGCTTTGAATGCTGTAAATCAAGAAAACAGAGATATTTTTTTTTTTCATCTAAAAGTCTTCTTGTCATTCATAACACATAAATAACATAGAATCATAGAGTGGAAGTGACCTTGGAGGTCTTCTAATCCAACCCCTGAAGCAGGAGATCATTTCAGGTAAATAATTGTCCAGTCTCTTTTTGAAAGCCTCCAGTGATGGAGCACCTCAATGTTGGAGGCAAGTTGCTCCACTGATTAATGGTTCTCACGGTCAGGGAATTTCTCTTTTAATTCTAGGTGGGTTCTCTCCTTGGAATAGTTCCCATCCATTTCTTCTTCCAAGGACGCTTCATCGGTTCTGTTGATGGTGAGGACTGTGAGAAGTAATCCTTCCATCACTCCCACCATCCTGACAGAATGGGTAAAGCTTCTTGGATGAGAAGTGAAACAATCTTTTTCGTCGTCGTCCTCCACCTCCTTTCTCCTCCTCCTCCTCCTCCTCCTCCTCCTCCTGCTTCTCCTCCTCCTCCTGCTTCTCCTCCTCTCCCCTCCTTTCTCCTCCTCCTCCTCCCCCTCCCTCCTCCTCTTCTTCTTCTTCTTCTTTCTTCTTCTTTCTTCTTCTTCTTCGTCTTCTTCTTCTTCTTCTTCTTCTTCTTCTTCCCTGCCAATCCCACTCCTTCTAGCACTGATGACGTTGCTTAGTTTTGGGTAATGAACCATCTGCAAGTAAATAACCAAGTTCAGAGACCACCAAGATGCCAGTAAACGCCTTAAGAATGCTTTTCAGTTACCTCGAATTCTGTTATTTAGAACCGTGTTTGTCAACCTCGGCAACTTTAAGCTGGGTGGACTTCAACTCCCAGAATCCCCCTGGCTGGCGAGGAATTCTGAAAGTTGGAGCCTATCCAGTTTGAAACATAGAGATACGCACTCAAGCAATGGGCGGCTATCTAATGAATGCCCTAGGTTTTGCAATCCAGAATATATTTTTATGCCATATATAGGTCGTCCTTGACTTATGACCACGATCGAGCCCAACATTTTTGTTGTTAAGGGAGCATTTTTTTAAATGAGTCTTGCCCATTTTATGACTTATCTTGGCTTCACGGGTGTTAAGGAATCACTGCTGCCTGTTAAACTGGTAATGCAGTTGTAAGTGAGCCTGGCTTCCCCATTGCATTTGCTTGTCAGAAGGTTAATAGCAATAGCAATAGCAGTTAGACTTATATACCGCTTCCTAGGGCTTTCAGCCCTTTCTAAGCAGTTTACAGAGTCAGCATATTGCCCCCAACAACAATCAGGGTCCTTATTTACCCACCTCGGAAGGATGGAAGGCTGAGTCCACCTTGAGACCGGTGAGATTAGAACAGCCGAACTGCCGAACTGCAGTTCAGCTGAAGTAGCCTGCAGTGCTGCATTTAACCACTGCGCCACCTCGGTTAAGTTAGGGTTAGGATTGAGATGTTGAGAATAATTGCGAGTGCTTCCTTTTCTACTTCTAACTCCCAATAATCCCCGGATTAAAATATTCTTTAAGGACTCCCAAGTGTGAATGCTAGTTTTCTGGACCTATCGTGCATTATATAAATGTACCTCTAAAGAACCATTGCATTTTTTAAGTGAGGTCAACAAAACATCTCGGTTAACACAGCAGCTAATCGCCAAAGACTGGACTAAGAAAAGGGAAGATCAGATTCCATGAAACACCACTAGCAGGCAAAGGAAAGTTGCAAAAAAAAAAAAATGTTTTACTTCGTATCACATGCAAAGAAGACTGATCCCCCAACACAAAAGTTTCATCAGCGTGGAATTTGCAGGGTTTAATGCCTCGGTTGTGGTCCGGTGAAGGGTTACTAGCACTTTACACTACCTTTGTAAGACGCATTTGAAATACCGCAACCAGTTTTGGTCACCACGATACAAGAAGAGATGTTGAGACTCTAAAAAGGGTGAGAAGAGCAACAAGATGGATTAGGGGACTGAAGGGTAAAAACATATGAAGAACATATGTAAAAGCAGCTATTCTCCAAAGCTGAAGGCAGGACAAGAAGCAATGGGTGGAAACTAATCAAGAAGAAGCAACTTAAAACTGAGGAGAATTTCCTGACAGTGAGAACAATTAATCAGTGCAACGACTTTCCTCCAGAAGTTGTGAATGCTCCAACACTGGAAGCCTTTAAGAAGATGTTGGATAGCCATTTGTCTGAAGTGGTGTAGAGTTTCCTGCCTAGGCGCGGGGGAGGGAGGGTTGGAATAGAAGACCTCTAGGGTCCCTTCCAATTCTGTTACTCTTAACAGTTGCAGGAATTGGTTAGGCTTGTCTACCTTCCATTTCATCATTTGAAGGGAAACAGAAGCTCACAAAGAAACACCACGGAGATCTAACCTGGGCCAACGGGTTGCATGCCAGCAGAGAGGGCTCTGCGTGCCACCTCTGGCAGTTTGCCATCATGGTGATAGTGTTGCAGCAGATTGAGGTTTGTAATCTACTTACGAAAGACCAGGACTGAGACCACGAAGGTGAGAGAAACAGGTTTATTTGATGCATCGAGTTCAGTGTGTTCACACACCAAAATCTGAACTGAACCTAGCTCTGCCCAGGATGCTACTTTTATGCCGTGTTCCACACGGTGCATTCTCAAGGCGTTTCCATACACGAGACAAACATGACATTTCGAAAAGCAGAAGTTTACTTTGGAATGTTACAGAGAAGTACATAGGAGAAATACAAAAAAGAGAAGTTCCTATAATGTCTTAAGCTGTCAACAGTTTTTACCTCTGTTCTGTCTCTCACCCACGCCTGGCTTCCTGTGCCCCTCCTTTACAGGGTCTTGCCACACTGTTCAGCCCTATTTTTAATACTTATGAGGAAGTTGGAAAGTTCACTCCAGCTAAAAGTCAACTTTGGAACTCCAGGGCACTAGAATGAAAAGCCAAGCTAATATGAATTTATAAGGTCCATTCTATTAAGACCACCTAACCTGGCCAGCCACTGGTGGGTTTACCTGTGCAACCCCTCCTGCATCAATAGAAAATGTAGCTCCCTTTAACCACAACTACAAGGTAACTAAATCCCCATAGATGTTACAACAATGCCAAACATGCGTTGCACTCAGCACAATATGTTGTCAGAATTGGGTGACTCAGAACATGACTCAGATCATTCTCCTGATGCAACAAATTGGACGGACCATCAAAGCAATGAATTTAGCTTTGATTTTTATTCATGATTTGAAATAGTACCAGCACACAAACTGTTGAAATACGGCATCCAGTTTTGGTCGCCACGATGTAGAAAAGATGTGGAGACTCTGGAAAGAGTGCAGAGAAGAGCAGGAAAGAGGATGCGTGGACTGGAGGCTAAAACATATGAAGAACGGTTGCAGGAACTGGGTATGTCTAGTTTAATGGAAAGAAGGACTAGGGGAGGCATGATAGCAGTATCTCAAGGGCTGCCACAAAGGTGTTTTTTTTCCCCCTAAGAGGCAAATTTATACTCCTTGGGATAGCAAAGTTTAACTTCCAACTTCCTTCTGTAAACCATCTGTTATTAACTCATAGAAAGTCTGCAGCTTCTCCCTGATTTAGATAGGGACACTGTAGCCGGTTTGGCCTGGATCGGGAAACTGGTGGTAGCGGTAGCAGGGGGCTCCGCCCACCAGCCCAGACACTTCTGGGCATGTGCAGAAGTGTCACATGTGTGCGTGTGAGCGCAAACGCGTCCACGAGCAAGCCGGTAGTAAAAATAATAGAACCTACCTCTGGGGTTTGGGATGATCTGACACAGGATTCTAACCATTAGAACCACAATAAAATTGCATGGACAATCTCGTTACATCCCTGAATTCCCCCCCCCCCCCAAGTTTTCACCAAATCCCAAGCAAGTCAAAACCAGCAAGAGCGTTTCAGTTCTTCAAAATTCTGACTTCTCAACTTTTGGAAGTTGAGGTGTTGACCTTGTAAGTTTTAACAGCCAAGGTCATCTCTCTGTGTACAAATTCCATCTTGAGCCTGTTTGGGATTGACATGTTGATATGGCTTGCTCTTTTACAATAATTACAGATTGCGAGTGTTTGCATTCTATCTTAACCAGCCTCCTGATTGTTCTGGTGTGATGATTGATACATACACTGATAAAGATGAAGGAAATAGTTGTGTGGACAGCAAGCTGCAACCTCTCTTTCCACAGATAACATCCACCCTCTCACTGCATCACAAGAAGCTTATTAGAAATGTTTTAAAATCATCCTTAATGCACAACCTCTTCCCTTCATCCACCTTTCCTTTCCTTCTTTCCTTTCTTCCCCTCCCCTCCTCACCCTCTCCTTCCCTTCTTTTCCACTTTCCTTCCCCTTCTTAAAAGAGTGCAAGACAAGAAGTAATGGATGGAAACTTAATAAACTTAATGAAGAGAGAAACAACTTAGAGAGAAGGAGAAATTTCCTAACAGTTAAAACAATTAACCAGTGAAAGCTACTTGACTTCCAGAAGTTGTAGGGGTTCCCTCACTGGAGGTTTTCAAAAAGAAACAGCCATCTGTCTGGAATGGTATAGGATCTCCTGCTTGAGCAAGGGGCTGGACTAGAAGACCCCCAAGGTCCCTTTTGTTACATATTCTGTCTAAGAACCAAGGAAGATTGGGCACTAGCTAGCAAAAGCAAGGTTCTACATTTAGGCAAGAAAAATGAAATGCACAGGTATAGTATATGTGGTACCTTGCTCAATATAGTAACTGTGAGAGGGATCTTGGAGTCCTAGTGCACAATCATTTAAATAGGAGCCAGCTGTGTGCTGCAGCTGCCAAAAAAGCCAACACAGTTCTAGGCTGCATAAACAGAGGGACAGAATCAAGATCACGTGAAGTCTTAATACCACTTTACAATGCCTTGGTAAGGCCACACTTGGAATACGGCATTCAGTTTTGGTCGCCACGATGTAGAAAAGATGTGGAGACTCTGGAAAGAGTGCAGAGAAGAGCAACAAAGAGGATTAGGAGGCTGGAGACTAAAACATATGAAGAACGGTTGCAGCAACTGGGGATGACTAGTTTAATGAAAAGAAGGACCAGGGGAGACATGATAGCAGTCTTCCAATATCTCAGGGGTTGCCACAAAGAAGAGAGTCAAGCTATTCTCCAAGGCACCTGAGGGTAGAACAAGCAACAGGTGGAAATTAATCAAGGAGAGAAGCAACTTAGGACTGAGGAGAAATTTCTTGACAGTGAGAACAATTAACCAGTGGAAGAACTTGCCTCCAGAAGTTGTGAATGCTCCATCACTGGAAGTTTTAAAGAAGATGTTGGATTATCCTTTGTCTGAAGTGCTGCAGGGTTTCCTGCCTAAGTAGGGGGTTGGACTAGAAGACCTCAAGGTCCCTTCCAACTCCTGTTCTATCTTATCCTATCCTATCCTAAGATTAATGAACTTTAATCAAATTGCAGTTCTGAGTTCCTTGTTTAATAGTTATAGGTATTTATATATGCTTCTTTTTTCACAACAGCCCAATCTCTTCGATGTTTCTCATGCCGGGAGCCCTCAAGACCTGAGAAATGCAGGACAGTGACCAACTGTATGCCGAACCAAACCATGTGTATGACGACAATGCATTCTCTTGAAGACGGTGAGGTTAAAGGACCAAGTTGATTTAAGATGCGCAACCCTTTTTTTCCCCTGCAGGTCGATATCAAATGGAGAAGACTTTCCCTCCTCTTCCTCCTCACTCTTCTGTGAAAAAGGGATTAAAAATGTACGTCTCTGGTCATCCTCATATAACCTCACAGCCTGGATGTGGCAAAGTGTGCTGATGTTTTGCACATTGGCAAGGACATAGCGATAACAGTGGCTATCCAAAAGATCCTGTTGAATTGTCTATGGAGAGTCTCAGTCATCTAGGTTGTGGTTGTGCCAAAGGTCCTTTTTAAAGGTAATATCAGAGGTGGGTTCCTACCAGTTCGCACCTATTTGGTAGAACCGGTTCGTCAAATCTACGGTTAGAAGAGGTTCCACCAGTGGACCCGGAAAGCAGGCCACACCTACAGAAGAGTTCCAAAATTTTTTGAAACCCACCACTGGCAAGGATCTTGTAACTTGACAGCTTTAAGACTTGCATGCTTCAATGCCAAGAGTTTCTGAATAGCTACTTGGACCGACCTAAGTACTAATTCATAATATCATATCCGGTCCCATGGGTGGCAAGCAATAGCAATAGCAATAGCAATAGCAATAACAGGCCTCTCTAAGCGGTTTACAGAGTCAGCATATTGCCCCCAACAACAATCTGGGTCCTCATTTTACCCACCTCGGAAGGATGGAAGGCTGAGTCAACCCTGAGCTGGTGAGATTTGAACCGCTGAACTGCTGATCTAGCAGTCAGCCTGCAGTGCTGCATTTAACCACTGCGCCACCTTGGCTCTCCCATCCGGTCACACGGGTGGCAAGCCACTCCCACAAAGGAGGCCACACCCACAGAGTAGGTTCGAACATTTTTGGAACCCACCACTGGGTGGTATATGCAGTACAATGCAGTGAGAGATGTGCAATGTACAGATGTGATCTGTACATTGGGGAAACAACCACTTCACAAACGCCTGGCCTGACATAGCATAACAAACCCATCGGGACTAAATTCAGAAGTCCACCTATGTTTAAAAGACAAAAGGCATTCTTTTGAATTCCACATTTTGGACAGAGAGGCGCGCTGGTTTGAAAGAGGGGTCAAAGAGGTCATCTATGTCCAAATTGAACAGCTGCTTCTCAACAGAGGGGGGGGGGATATCTCCAGTCTACAACACAGTCCTTTCAACAGTTCCAAGGAGTCTCTGCATTTCTTTGCACCACTCAGGTGGATCCTGATGACACAGATAAACTTCCAAGTGGTCTCAACGACTCTTTTAAAAAAAAAAAACAACCCCAATGACCAGCTGTCTGCAACAATTGTAAATCCTTCCATTCCCTGCTGTCCAGTCAGAGCTGAAGAAGTTTCTCAGATGAGAAGGGAAACGTCTTTAAAGAAAAACCAGAAAGTCCAGTTGCCTCTTGAAAAAAGCACTTCGGGACAACCGGGACCTGGATGATTGACAATGTCCGTAGACTTCTGTTTAGATAGTAGGAACCCAGGAATCGGGAGGTCTCCTGCACCACTGGGCATTGCGATCCTGCAGTTGTTTTAGTTGAAAACACACTGCAGTTCGCCCATGTCTTCAGAGGTGTTCCACAAAGTCAGGACTTCAACCACAACATTGTGATCAAAGCTCTTTTTTATTTTTATTTTTTTTTTATTTACAAGCATACAAAAAACACAGAGGGGAACTTAGACGTGTCACGCTACATTTACACAATACAGTACGAACAGGAACTTCCTGTTCTTTCAAATAGCAATTTCAAATCGGTACAATTCTCCTTATGTTATTTTCCCCTTCGAATATATTTCATTTGCCTTTCACCATTTTTAACCCTTTTATTTCACTCATCTATCTGCTATATTGGGTGAATACTTCTAGTAAATTTAAACTCTCTTGAGTGCATATCTATATGTTAATTCTCCTTAACTTCTATTTTTGGGCTTTATTGGCTTCTTTCATTGATCCTAGTTTCTTTCCTCCGCCCACCGATACCATTTCCCCCATATCTGATAATATTCTGTTTCTTCTTTTCCCTGGATTTCTTTTGTTAATTTGTCCATTTGTGATCAAAGCTCTACTCTGCACGTGTGATGCGAAAAACCTCCAGATGAAGCTCTGATAGCCACCCTTGATTTTATTAACTACGTCCCACGGACTCTGTGACACCCTAAGGATAGAAAGAGAATTTATCAAATTTCCCAACACTTGGGAAGATAGACTCAACTTTCAGAAGGATCTCGGCAGACTTGAGCACTGGGCCCTATCCAAGTGTTCCAGAGGTGGCATTCAGCAGGTTCTGACCAGTACTGGAGAACCAGAAGCGGAAATTTTGAGTAGTTCAGGGAACTGGCAAATATCACCTCTGGCTGGCCCCGCCCCCATCTATTCTCTGCCTTCCGAGTCCCAGCTGATCTGGAGGGAATGGGGATTTGACAGTAACCTTCCCCTGCCATGCCCACTAAGCTACGCCCACCAAGCCACCCATGCCCACCAAGCCACACCATGTCCAGCAAGCCACGCCCACAGAACCAGTAGTAAAAAATTCTGAATCCCACCACTGATGTGTTCTTACCCAGCTCCCCAAACACAACAAAGCCTCTGAAGTACATTCAAAGATTGCTTTATTATGGGTGCCTGCAGCTCCGGCAAAAAGTTTCTCTCTCAACACAGGCTACCAAGTCCATCCAGCTGGGAGATGAATAATTGTCAGCCACATCTATTCATCTCTGCCCCCTGCCTTTTATCCCCAGTGCTAGTGTGGGGCCTCATTAACAGCATTGGTTTCCCAAGGACCGGCCCATAGATTTCCACTGCTCTCCTCTCCTCTGTTTTCTGAGCATCCGCATGTCAGGCACTAGACCCAGCTGTTCCTTCTCTTCCTCATAAGTTACCTCCAGACCTGGGGGGGGGGTGTTGACTCTCCATCTGATGACTGAAGGATGTCCCAGGTTCCACCTCTGTCCTCTCTCTCTCTCTCTGCCAGCTCCATTCCCTCTTCCCCCTCAGAGCTCTCAGGTTGCTGTGATGCTGACCCTGATTCCCACACCTCCTATTCCTCTGATTCGGCTGCTGCCATGAGCAGCAACTCCGGCCCATTTTCCCTGGCAGTGGGCTATGGAAGCAAACTAAGAACAAAACAATAGGAGAAATGTTTTCCCATTTTGCATTTGAGCATGTAAGAAGGGACAGGAAAGGAGAAAGGGAAAGAGAAAAGATAAAGAAAAAGAAGGAAAGATGTGAAGGGAGCAAGGAAGGAAAAAGAAGGAAAGAGGGAAAGGAAGAAGAAAGGAGAATGAAGAGGGAAGGAAAAAGAAAAGGGATGGAAGGGAATGAAGTAAGGAAGGAGGGAGGGAAGGAAGGATTATAATGAGAGTGAGGGAGGGTCTGAGGGAAAACTTTCCTTAGCACTTGGCCGCCACAGATGCCCGTGACATGAGTGACATTGAGCTAGCCACGCCCACCCCCGGCCCTCCAGCGTCAATACAACCCTGATGAAGCCCTCAATGATATCTAGTTTGACACTCCTGGACTAGAAGATTAACAAGGCTGGTACATGCTCTAATGTGAAAGTGCCTTTCACATTACATCTGTTGGATTGCCCTGTAATTTTCTAGTGCTCTATTTTGCTGAGTGTGGGATTCCCAACTGCAGGGCAAGAGTGGTGAACGAGAGGAACAGCCCGAAAGAAAATTTGCATCACTCATTGTTCTTAGGACAAAGCAACCTTACTTACTTGAACTTTCTGTCCTGCAGTGAAATCCTAAAGTTGGAAGAGTAGATTACACTACCCAAGACTTCTCAGGAAACAACAACCGAATGATAAACGGCTGGTGACCTCCTACCTCTGCACCATAGAGCAGTGGTTCCCAAACTTGGCAACTTTAAGACTTGTGGACTTCAACTCCCAGAATTCTCCAGCTAGCTCTTCTGGCTGGAGAACTCTGGGAGTTGAAGTCCACAAGTCTTAAAGTTGCCACGTTTGGGAAACACTGCCATAGAGAGTATTTTAACTTACTGCAACTGTGTCTGGTTTGCCAATGCAGGAGTGGCATAGCAATCGCAATAGCAGTTCGACTTATATACCGCTTCATAGGGCTTTCAGCCTCTCTAAGCGGTTTACAGAGTCAGCATATCGCCCCCCACATTCTGGGTCCTCATTTTACCCAATTCGGAAGGATGGAAGGCCTGAGTCAACCTTGAGCCGGTGAGATTTGAACCGCCGAACTGCAGATAACAGTCAGCTGAAGTGGCCCTGCAGTATTGCACCCTAACCACTGCGCCACTTTGGCATATATGACAGCACTCCAGAGGGTCAACGTCATTGCCAGAGGATCATGGGTTGCCCCCTCCCCTCTTTGGAAGAGCTTTATAGCTCCTGATACTTTAAGAAGGGTTCAAAACATCCTTAAAGATACATCTCATCCTGGGCACCCTTTTTTTTAAACTATTACCATCTGGCAGCCGGTACAGGATCATAAAAACAGGCTGAAAACAGGCTTCTATCCACAGCAGTGACTATACTGAATTCTACTGTAGAGTTCCCCTATGGAACGATCTCCCCGTGGAGATCCGGACCCTTACTACTCTTCCGGACTTCCGCAAAGCGATTAAGACCTGGCTGTTCCGGCAGGCTTAGGGCTGTTGATTTATCCAGCCCCACTCTAAGCTATATGAATGTTGTGCAATTTTAAATGTCTGTTCTTTTTTAATTTTTATATGTTCCCCCTCCCTGTTTTTATCTGTAAGCCGCCCTGAGTCTCTCGAGAGTGGGCGGCATACAATCCTAATAAACCGTAAACCGTAAACCGTAGTGAAACACTGATGCCACATCAGGGGTTATCAATTCCATTATCTAGAATGTGAAGGAGTGTGTTGTGTTTTTATGGTTATATGTTATAACGTACACCGAAGGCGGCATTTAATTTTGTGCAATGACAATAAAGTAAACTAAACCTGAACAGGTTGGCAACACAACATCTATGGGTGTGAGGAACTGTGGGTATCCCTAAGAGATACCTGGATGGATCTGCCTAATTTTAAGCCTCTGCTCATGAGATGTCCTCAGCCTGAATATCCATCAGAGAAGATGTCCTACACTTCTCCTCCCTTCCGAGGTGGCCCAGATATTAGGAGAGATTGGAGGACATGAGGTCAATTCTAGAGCCGAGGTGGCGCAGTGGTTAGAGTGCTGTACTGCAGCCACTTCAGCTGACTGTTATCTGAAGTTCAACGGTTCAATCTCACCGGCTCAGGGTTGACTCAGCCTTCCATCCTTCCGAGGTGGGTAAAATGAGACCCAGACTGTGGGGGGCTATATGCTGACTCTGTAAACTGCTTAGCGGTAGAAGTGGTATAAGTCTAACTGCTATTGCTATTGCTAATTCTAGCATGATGCATGGGTCTTTATATGTGCCGGTGTGCCATATAACAATGTCTAAAAGTCTCTGGTTGTTTTCTGGTTGTTTGGCAGTCTACCCTTTCCTGGGCGAACTCACCGTCACAAAGTCTTGTTCCCTGGCCTGCAACCTTTCCGAGATAGACGAAATTGGTTCCACGCGTCTGATAACCTGTTGCCGCACCGACCTCTGCAACCACGATGGGGCCTCCTGGCTGGAGATCAGCTACTCCATGTTGGGAGGAATCCTGGCTTCTTTCTTCCTCTTCCTCAGCTGAGACTGAATTTCCCCAGGATTTGGAGGCGAGTCCGCCTTGCTTCCTTAGAACGACGGGTTCAAGGATGGGCTGTCCTCTATTCATATTCCTAGATTCCTGTTTTGTCTCAAAAATAAAGGAAAATGGGCACAGAAACTTTGGTCCTGAACTTCTGCCAAAATTGATGGAAGAGGATATTGGTAGCTCAGGGCTGAACCGGGGAGTCCTTGGGTGTGTCTGAACCTGGCTGTTCGAAGACATTTCAATGCACAACTGGGTAACATCATCAGTGCTAGAAGAGAGAGAGGTTTGTGGAGTGGAGAGGAAAGGGAGGAGGAAGTGGAAGAGGAGGAGGAGGATTGTGGGGTCCTTGGTGTTCTCGGAGCTTGGTTGTCTTCTTGGAAATGTTCATGACCCAAGTAGCAATGATGGGTTCCGATTGGGTCCGGTCCAGTATGGACATACCGGTAGTAGCTGGCCACCATACTGGTTTAGCCCACCAGCCCACCCACATTCCCTACTGGATTTTGAAGCAACCGGCCAATTGCACACGCACGCACAATGTGTGGTGCCTGCGCAACCTCTGACAAGCAACTGGGTGTTGGAGGGGAGGTGGTGTGCGCACGCTAGGATTTCCGGTCCCGTGCACACCGTACCGGTAGCGACGGGGGAGAGGACCCACCACTGCCAATTAGGTAACATCATCAGTGTTAGAAGGGAGTGAGGTTTGTGGAGTGGAGGAGAAGTGGTGGAGGAAGATGAGGTGGAGGAGGATTGTGGTGTCCTTGGTGTTCTCTGAGCTTGCTTGTCTTCTTGGGAATGTTTCATGACCCAACTAGGTAACATATCAGTGCTAGAAAGGTTTGTGGAGAGGAAGGGGAGAGGGGGGAGGAATGATGAAGTGATGAAACACTGACAAATTCTGGTGGCCACTGGTTAATTGTCCCTCACTGTTTAGGAAGCTTCTCCTTACTCCCAGGTTCCTTCTTTCCTTGGTTAGTTTCCATCCATTGTTCCTTGTCCTGCCTTCAGGTGCTCTGGAAAATAAGGTGTCCCCCCTCCTCTTTGTGGCAGCCCCTCAAATCCTGGAATGCTGCTTTCACATCACCCCTGGTCCTTCTTTTCACCAGACAATTCAATGGGGAAACCAGATCACTTAGCAATCATCTCACTAACTTAACTACAGTGATTCACTTAACAACTGCAGCCAGAAAGGTAATAAATGAAACGTCCAGAATGCAGCTGCGCGAGGCGATATTGGGTGTACCATTACACCTATCCTCCGCGAGCTGCACTGGCTCCCTATTGGTCTCCGAGCACAATTCAAGGTGCTGGTCATTACCTTTAAAGCCCTACATGGCCTAGGACCCGGATATCTGCAAGACCGTCTTCTGCCCACATACTTCCAATGACCGATAAGATCGCACAGGGTGGGCCTTCTCCGGGTGCCGTCAGCCAGACAATGTCGGCTGGCAACTACCCGGGGGAGGGCCTTCTCTGTAGCCGCTCCGACCCTATGGAACGAACTTCCCCAGAGATCCGGACCCTCCCCACTTCAGGCCTCATGGGGTGGGAAAAAATGAAACTCGAAGGCTATTAAGACCTGGCTATTCCGGCAGTCCCAGGGCTGTTGACCTCATGACTGAGGTCAGCCCGATTAGACTGGGTGTATGTTGTGGCTTTTAAATCTATGTTTCTTTGTTTTAACTTTCTATTTTTAAAACGTATTTGTTGTAAGCCGCCCGGAGTCCTTCGGGATTGGGCGGCCTATAAATTCATTAAATCTAATCTAATCTAAAATGGGGGAAAATTCACTTAGCAACTGCCTCACTTAGCAACAGAGATTTTGGGTTGTTCTGGGGTCATGTCGAGGGCTACCTGAATTCTGAGTTGGCTGTCCTGTACTATAAGCTTTTAGCGAAGATGACTTATGTGGTTTCCTGTGTTTATACATTTATGTATTTTAAGAGCTTACCTTCTGCCTTTATAGGGATTATTCTTTTTTATTGGAGTGTTGAAAGCAATTGTTCCATTACAATAAATGCAGATTATGGAAGGTAGCTCTTAAAGACTCCCTAATTAATGTACTTAATGTTCCTTCTTTGTTTATGGACATTCAGCATATTTCTAGAACACAGGCTAACAAGTCCATCCAGCTGAGAGATGAATATTGTCTGCCACATCTATTCTACTCTTCCCCCTGCCTTTATCCCCAGTGCTAGGATGGGGCATCATTAGCAGCGTTGGATCTTCCTTCCCAGGACCGGCCCTAGATTTCCACTGCTCTCCTCTCCTCTGCCTTCTCCGTATACGCATGTCAGGAACAAACCCAGTTGTCTTCCTCATCAGTCACCTCCAGACCTGGGGGGCTGTTGAGTCTCCATCTGAGGACCGATGGCCTCCAGGCTCCACCTCTGTCTCTCTCTCTCTCTCATCTGCCAGCTCCATCCCTCTTCCCCCTCGGAGCTCTCAGGCTGCCTAGATGCTGACCCTGATTCCTACACCTCCTATCTCCTCTGATTCGTCTGCTGCTGTGCGCAGCCCCTCCAGCTCCAAAACAAGATAACTTATGTGGTTTCCTTGTGTCTATACAATTTATGTATTTTAAGAGCTTACCTTCTGCCTTTATCAGATTATTCTTTTTTATAGAGTGTTGAACGCAATCAATTTCATTACAAATGCATGCAGATTACGGAAGGCAGCTCTTAAAGCCTCCCTAATAATGTACTTAATGTTCCTTCTTTGTTTATGGACATTCGGCATATTCTAAGAACATGCCTTGAATGTGATTGGTTAAGGCTTCCTCTGGCTGAATTGCCACAATGCTTGAAACCTGCTGAATGGATCGTGCCTTCAAAAGGAACATCTGAAGAACGATTTCTTGACACCAACTAACTTTGATTGACAGCGTGCCGTCAAGTTGGTGCTGTCCCTTAACAACCACATAAATGGGCCCCCTCCAAGATGATCTGCCCCTAAGTTAAATATGAGCCCAGCCGTGTGCAGAAGCTGCTCCCAAAAAAGCCAACACAGTCCTACGTTGCATCAACAGAGGGATAGAATCAGGATCGCGTGAAGTGTTAGTACCTCTTGGTAAGGCCAAGTACTTGGAATAATGGATGAAAACTGATCAAGGGGAGATTCAACGTGGGAAATAAGGAGGAATTTCCTGACAGTGAGAACAATCAACTGATGGAACAGATGTTGCCTTCAGAAGTTGTGGGAGCTTCATCATTGGAAGCTCTCAAGAAAAGTCGGACTTCCACCTGTCAGAAATGTTTTAGGGTCTCCTACTAGGGTGGATGGGGTGGAGTAGATGACCTTCAAGGTCCCTTCTAACTCTGTTATTCTGTTTTATTCTGTTCTGTTCTGTATACTGATTCCAGTTTTGGTCACCAAATATAAAAAAAAATATGGAGATTCTGGAAAGAGTGCAGAGAAGAGCAACAGAGATGATCAGGGGCCTGGAGGTTAAAACATAAGAAGAACAGTTACATGAACTGGCATAGCTAGTCTAGTAAAGAGAAGGACCGGGGGAGACATAATAGTAGTGTTCCAATATCTAAGGGGCAGTCACAAAGAAGAATGATTCAACCTATTCTCCAAAGCACATGAAGGCAGGACAAGAAGCAATGGGTGGAAACTAATCCAGGAGAGAAGCAAACTAGAACTCAGGAGAAATTTCCTGGGTAATAAGAACAATAATCAGTGGAACAACTTGCCTCCAGAAGTTGTAAGTGCTCCAACACTGGAGGTTTTTAAGAAGAGACTGGGCAACTGTTTGTCTGAAATGATATAAGGTTTCCTGCTTGAGCAGGGGATTGAAGACCTCCAATGTCCCTTTCAACTCTCTTGCTCTGTTATTCGGCCCCCTTCAGATCTTCCAACAAATGTTCGCAACCCCCATGGCAATCAAGTCCATCCCCTTGATTGCTAAACACCCCATTCTTCTTCGTCTTCTTTCTTCTTCTTCTTCTTTCTTCTTCGTCTTCTTCTTCTTCTTCTTCTTCTTCTTCTTCTTCTTTCTTCTTCTTCTTCCTTCTTCTTCTTCTTCTTCTTCTTCTTCTCTACTTCTTCTTCTTCTTTGTCTCCCTTCTCCTTCTCCTCCTCCTCCTCTCCTCCTCCTCCTCCTCCTCCTCCTCCTCCTCCTCTCCTCCTCCCTCCTCCTCCTCCTCTCCATCCTCCTCCTCCTCCTCCTCCTCTCTTTCCACCTCTTTCCAGCATGGGCTTTCTTCAAAGTTGGGTCTTTGCATAATCAGGCCAAAACACAATTGTCTGAGTACAAGTAGTACCCTTGACTTTCTCTATTTGTTTAACAATAATTAAAGTTGCACTACGCTGATGAAAGTGATTTAGGACTGGTTCTCCTGTGACCATCACAGCATCCCTATGTTCACACAATCAAAATTCAGGTGTTGACAACCCTTATATATTTCTATATTTAAGATGGTTTCAGCGCCCCCCAAGTCGCATGACCAAACCTCTGTGACCTTCTCAGCCAGCTGCCAAGCTTCTACAAACAATTCAATGGGGGAACATGTTAGGAATATAATTCTAATGGATGGGTTGGCAATATATAAGCATGTAACAATGTTGTAACTGTTTCTTTAAATCATACTGTACAATGTGATTGGATGCTGTGTTCCTCAATCGGCCATAAGAGGAGCCAGAACGACTGTTAGTTCTCTCTCTGTTCCTTAGATGCTGGTCTGATCTGGAAGTGCCGTGAGCTATTGTAAGTTTTGTAACTGCTAGCAGACTTTGAGTACTGAACTGATTATATGATTACTGGACTATGTTATTTGGATTATCCCTTAACTGAAAGACATTGATGACTGACTGTCTTATCCGTGTATGACTTGGACTGTGTCAGCACTGCTTCACTTATTAACCAAGAAAGAAACCACTCAACTCCATTTTGCAGAATTAAGAGTACTTTTACTGGTTATAAGTAAATAGAAGCTAAGCAAAGCTGGATCTGAGCAAAAGCGCGTGAAAGCATTAGATATCAATACATGACCCATTCCCCTCCCCTTGGTAACCCCAGTCCATAGTCCAATCCAATATCTCCCCAGCTGTCAGGTGGGAGACATCTTCAAAAATCATCAACAGGTTGGTATGCCGGACAGTTGGCCTTGGCGGGAAACTCCTCTCCCTGCCACATGCGCAGTAGATGGTGAGAACCGAGGTGGCACAGTGGTTAGAGTGCTGTACTGCAGCACTTCAGCTGACTGTTATCTGCAGTTCGGCGGTTGAAATCTCACCGGCTCAGGGTTGACTCAGCCTTCCATCCTTCTGAGGTGGGTGAAATGAGGACCCAGACTGTGGAGGCGATATGCTGACTCTGTAAACTGCTTAGAGAGGGCTGGAAAGCCCTATGAAGCGGTATATAAGTCTAACTGCTATTGCTATTGCTATAACAACTCCCAATTAACAGTCCTCCTGTACAGAATATTTCCCACACCCAAATACCATGCCCCCTCCCTGTTTCAATGGCAGACAAAAAGCAAGCAGCAAATCAGAGGCTGACAGACTGTTTGATGGACTCTGCTACCTCTATTTCCATGAAAATAAAAGCCTATTTAAACTGCGGTGTCTCTGTATGCTGGTTTGTGTGTTCTCCAACACAACTCTAACAACACTTCTCTGAACGCACTCGCTCTCCCAATGGGGAGTTTACCTAACACTGGTTATGGGCCCAGAGTGTACCAGACGTAGCTAAAGGAGAGTTGGTGTTGATACGCAATACCGTATACAGACAGCTGTTTATTGTAGTGGTTGTTACTATCCTGGAGAAGATGGCGATGCGACCCATCAACAAGCCTGTCGATAACCCGGTTGGATGGAACAAACTATGTTTCCTGGTCTATGAAATGCAGTCTACTCCTGCGTAGGGAAGGTTTATGGGATACAGTACAGAATCCACTGGATGTATCTGCTCGGAGTCCAGATAACGATGATGATGCCAAGAAAATAGCAGATTTTCAGTGATTGCAACGAACGGGCGTTGTGTATTATTGGTCTAACACTGAATGACCAACAATTAATACATATTCATGGAGATTTATTTAATGACTGAACAACTGTTCTGTCTGAGGCTTCCCAAGAGCATGAAGCAAACTCCTTGTCCCAACAAAAGAAACCCTTTTGTGAATTCTGCTCATTCCCATCCAGCAAAGTCTTCAAGGGAGGATTTATAGTCACAAACCTTATCTGGCTTGGAGAGCTGCCAGGCCGAGATCTGAAAAACTTGGCCAGGAGTCTCGGAGAGTCACGAACCAATTAAGCGAACTAATTGTATCCTGCAAACTCAGAACCACCTTAAATTACCTCACACACAGCACTGGCATGCATAAGAATAGGATGTAAACTTGTTTTTTAAAAGGCATCTTTGGTTTGCGTTAAAACAACTTCAACACACGCAAGTTCTGATTGCACCACAAACGCAGTTGTCACCCTTACCTTTCACAGAGGCACTGAGTTTTATAGATATGAGCATGATAGTGTAGAATAATCATATCCAAGGACCAGTGGTGGGTTTCAAAAAGTTTGGAACCTCTTCTGTAGATGTGGCCTGCTTTCTGGGTCCACTGGTGGAACCTCTTCTAACCGGTTCGGTAGATTTGATGAACTGGTTCTACCGAATAGGTGCGAACTGGTAGGAACCCACCTCTGGTGTGGGGATAAGATCATGAACTTTCAACTGGGTGCAATCCTAGGAAACTTTTAGATTTGGGATTCCACAAATGTGCCAACATGTCTGTCTTATTAAATTGGAACTTTAAGGATAACTTTGCCTGGGCTCTGATTTAATTCTGCATGATATTTGGAACACTGACAGTGTGGCTTATCAGCCTTA
This sequence comes from Thamnophis elegans, assembly GCF_009769535.1. NCBI lineage: Eukaryota > Metazoa > Chordata > Lepidosauria > Squamata > Natricidae > Thamnophis > Thamnophis elegans. Next base: position 78,079,707 of record NC_045548.1, on the reverse strand, counting down.
TCCTGAAAGATAAGCAGACTTGGCAGACTTCTGACAGACACTTTACAAACTATTTGGGACTCATTATGGTCTGTGAATGAATATAATTTGCAGCCATATAAATAAAAAGAGGGTTTTGGGGACTAATTGTGTGCTTTTTACTGTCTCAGGAAGCCTAGGTCAGAACAGTTCACTCAGACCAATTGTAGAAGCGCAGCTGTGATTACCACAATCACGGGCTGCTCTTTCATTGTTTCCTTCGCCATCTTCAATTCAGACATCTTTTAGAAGTGCCAACTCTGACTTTGGAAAGGAACTACGTTCTACCAGGAAATCAGAGAGCTTCATATCGGCAGAATGATTATCTCTGAAATGGCAAGAAAATTGGAGAACCTGGTCTTGTTTTGCAGAACTGGTTGTTCAGAGCCGAGGTGGCATAGTGGTTGGAGTGCAGTACTGCAGGCCACTTCAGCTGACTGCTAACTGCAGTTCGGTGGTTCAAATCTCACCGGCTCAAGGTTGACTCAGCCTTCCATCCTTCCGAGGTGTGTAAAATGAGGACCCGGATGTTGGGGGCGATATGCTGACTCTGTAAACCGCTTAGAGAGGGCTGAAAGCCCTATGAAGCGGTATATAAGTCTAACTGCTATTGCTATTGCTATATTGTTGTGATAGACAAAGTCATGTGTTCCTCATTCAAGCACAATGCGGAACACAGAATTGGACACAGAACCACTTTGTTTTCAGTCACAATACACCACAGATCATTGGGCCAAACAAACGTGGTATTTGCCGGTTCACCAAACTACTCAAAATTTCCACTACCAGTTTGGCCGAACCAGTCCGAACTGGCTGAATACCACCTCTGGATGCTACCTAGTTGGGAAATAAATCTGCAAGAAAACAAACAAGCTCAGAGAGCACCAAATACTCCACAGTCGTCGTCGTTGTCGACTTCCTCCTCCTCCTCCTCCTCCTCCTCCTCCTCCTCCTCCTCCTCCTCCTCCTCCTCCTCTCCTAACTCCATCCCCTTTGCACACTGGTGATGTACCTAGTTAGGTAATGAAACATCTGCAAGAAAACAAGCAAGTTCAGAGAGGGCCTCTCTGGTCAACCCCGAGCTACAAATATTCTTCCTCATTAGCATTGTAAACAATGCTTGGCAGGTCATTTTGGGGAGACAGACAGAACCACCGGTTTAGCCATCTCTGAAAGCTGATTTCGATGAATTAAACTTTGGAAGTGTTCTCAACTTGTCTGATCGTCTTTAAGAGCTTCCTGGAGGATTTATAGCTCAGCGATTCAGAACACCTGACCTAGAGGCACTATGCTTCAATCTCAGTGGAATTAGAGAGCCACACTCTGGATTTTTAACCAGCTCATCAGATGCTTTAAGTTATTGTTTCTCAACTTTGGTGACTTGAAGAGGTGTGGACTTCAACTCCTTCACAGAATTCTGGGAATAAGAGATTAACAGAGTTGGAAGGGACCTTCGAGGCTTTCCAGTCCAACCCCCTGCTCAGGCAGGAAACTCTACACCACTTCAGACAAATGGTTGTCCAATCTCATTTTGAAATTTCCAGTGTTGGAGCATTTACAGCTTCTGGAGGGAAGCTATTCCACTGGTTCATTGATCTAGGATTAGTTCTAAGTTGCTTCTCTCCTTGATTGGTTTCCATCCATTGCTTCTTGTTTTACCCATGTAAAAGAAGTATAATGTGTTGCAAAGATGTTATGTTTGTATTAACAAAACAAAACAAAATTAATTTTTTAAAAAAGGAATGGGGTGAGGTCCATGGTAGACAGTTGAAGGTTGAAGCTGTGAGGGTTAGAGAGGATGTAACCACGGAATCAGTAGATTATCCACTAGAACTTCCCGGTTACTATTCAGTTAGGTACCACCTATTCTCTACTTGTGCATTTGGTTTTTCTTGCCTAAATGTGCAACGTTACATTTTTCACCACTGAATTTCATTTTGTTAAATATAGAGCCCAATTTTCAAATCTGTGCAGATCCTTCTGTATCTTGCGGTCTAGCATCAAATGATGCTTCCGCAAGCATCATTTGATGTTCTAGCTGCTCCATGGAGTGTCGCGCAGGTGCCGTATGCACCATGCACATGCACAGAAGTGCCAACAGCATAAAGGACCATTAAGGAGCACGGGTGGGTGGGTGGGCGGGCCCTCTGGAGCACCATACCAGAATGGTATCCAGTTGGGAAACGCAGTAAAGACGAAGACTTTATTCTAGAAATAATGTCGATGCCAACTGACCGAATCAGATGTCCCTGCCCTCTCCAAATCTAATTCAATCCTCTATTGGTACCAGATCTAACGTTTCATCAGGCCTACAGCCTTCCATTCCTTAAGGGCTGATCCTGCTGTCATTTCAGTCGACAGAACATGGCAGCATCTGGTAGAAACCATGGTGACAATGTCCGTCTTGGTGTCCTTTCTCAAGTGATTATATGGTTGGTGTTAGCCTTTGCATAATGAAATTGTGATGTGCATAGGGCCACTTGACTCTCCTACACCCCTAACCCCCAGGATACTCATGACAAACACGATATAGTTATGAACAATGTCTCTTTGGCTTTATACAGAAGAACAGGTGGCCCACTCATTTCCGAAGGTGGACCCATCAGAAGATCTGAAGGACCTTCTACATGCTTTTGCTAGCGTTCTCGGCCTCGTTCTTGATTCTCTCTCTGTTGAGTTGGTTGCTTTTCAGCCAGGAGTGGACATCTTCGGGGAGTTCAGGAGATTCCACCTGCAATTAAATCATGCAACTAAAATCATACAAATTAAGTGGCAAAGGAGGTCGGAGAACATAAACAGGTGGCACGCAGAATTTGAGTCCGACTGCCTCTCACTATTTAGGGAAACATCCATGAAAAGTGAAGAAAATGAAATTCAGTGGTGAAAAGAGTCAGGTTTCTACATTTTTGGCAAGAAAAACGAAATGCCCAGGTGTAGTTTAGGGGGGTACCTCCCTCAATAGTAGCAACCAAGAGGGTTGGATGGAGTCCTAGTGGACAACCATGGCTTGCTTCCAGACATTGTGGGTGCTCCATCGATGGAGGTTTTTAAGAAGAAACACAACAGCCATTTGTCTGAAATGATATGGGGTTTTCTGCTTGAGCACAGGGTTGGACTAGAAGACCTCCAAGGTCCCTCCCAACTCTGTTACCCTGTTATTCTGACCTAGGAAATAGCTTCCATCTCTCATTTTTTTTGTTTAGCTGAGGCTGGAAGGATGGGGAATGACAATAACCAAATTTCACAACGCCAAATAACTTTTCAGCCAGATGTCCCCAATAATAATAGCAATAGCAATAGCAGTTAGACTTATATACCGCTTCATAGGGCTTTCAGCCCTCTCTAAGCAGTTTACAGAGTCAGCATATCGCCCCCAACAACAATCCGGGTCCTCATTTTACCCACCTCACAAGGATAGAAGGCTGAGTCAACCCTGAGCCGGTGAGATTTGAACCGCCGAACTGCAGAACTGCAGTCAGCTGAAGTAGCCTGCAGTGCTGCATTTAACCACTGCGCCACCTCAACAAATTCACAACGAAGACCCCCAAAAGATTTTTTTTTCCCTTTACACATCTTCTAAGAAAAAAAAAATCACATCTTCACAGATAAGAATTCCAGGAGATGTTTCCAAAGAAGAGATGCCATGTGGAAACGAGAGTCCCAGCAATACTTTCCAGCCAGCAGAGGGAGCAGAAACCATACCACAATCAACAACACAGTCAGAACTGAACTTATTGAGTCAGAAGGAGAAGGATCTTGGAGTCCTAGTGGACAACCATTTAAATAGGAGCCAGCCGTGGGCAGCAGCTGCCAAAAAAGCCAACACAGTTCTAGGCTGCATCAACAGAGGGACAGAATCAAGATCACGTGAAGTGTTGATTCCACTTTTATAATGCCTTGGTAAGGCCACACTTAGAATACGGCATTCAGTTTTGGTCACCACAATGTAGAAAAGAATGTGGAGACTCTAGAAAGAGTGCAGAGAAGAGCAACAAAGAGGATTAGGGGACTGGAGACTAAAACATATGAGGAACGGTTGCAGGAACTGTTTCTGTGTTAAACTGTGTAGTTTAATGAAAAGAAGGACTAGGGGAGACATGATAGCAGTCTTCCAATATCTCAGGGATTGCCACAAAGAAGAGGGAGCCAAGCTAGTCTCCAAAGAACCTGAGGTTAAAACAAGAAGCAGTGGATAGAAACTAATCATGAGAGAGAAGCAACGTAAAACTAAGGGGAAATTTCCCGCATGTTTAGAACAATTAATCAAGAGCTTTATCTATTTTTGTATCTTGTATTCTGTAAATCTTGCCTTTTTATATAACTTTCAAATAAGGGGAAAAAGAAAAGAGAACCAGGTCATCCTCCGAAGAGGAGAATATGTAAGCACAACAACGGTTAGAGTGGATGGAGGGAGGAGTAGAAGGAAAGATAGGAAGGAAAGGAGAAAGGAGAGGAATAGGAGAAAGGGAAAGGCAGAGGAAGAATGGGAGGGAATGTAAGAGTAGGAAAGAGGGGAGGAATGGGAAGAAGAGGGGAAGGGTAAAGGTGAGGAAGGGGAAGGAGAGAAGGGAAGGAGAGGAGGAAGGAAGGAAGGAGAGAAGAAAGAGAAGAAAGGGGGGTAGGAAGGAGGGAGGGAAGGAGGGAGGGAAGCAAGGAGGGAAGGAAGGAGGGAAGGAAGGAGAGAAGGAGAGAAGAAAGGAGGGAAGGAAGGAGGGAAGGAAGGAGAGAAGAAAGGAGGGAAGGAAGGAGGGAAGGAAGGAGGGAATGTAGGAGAGAAGGAAGGGGGGAAGGAAGGAGGAAAGGAAGGGGGAAAGGAAGGAGAGGAGAAAAGAAAGGAGGGAAGGAAGGAGGGAAGGAGAGAAGGAGGGAGGGAAGGAAGGGGAGTAGGAGAGAAGAAACGAGGGAAGGAAAGAGGGAGGGAGGGAAGAAGAAGTTGGACCGTTGTAAGATAAGATGGATCTTCAAGTATATTGTCAACAGTAGGGAAAAATTGTTATAAATACATATTATTAATAACAGTAATGAGATCATATAATTGTGAATGTATATATGAAATTGATAAAATAAAATAAATTATAAATCTTAAATTAAAAAAAAAAAGAACAATTAATCAGTGGAACAACCTGCCTCCAGAAGTTGTAAATGTTCCAACACTGGAGGTTTTCAAGAAGATGTTGGATAACCATCTGTCTGAAATGGTATAGGGTTTCCTGCCTAGGCAGGGGGTTTAAGGTTTTAAGGTTTAAGTTTTTATTAAAATTTGTATGCCGCCCACTCCCATCGGGACTCTCACAAATTTGCAGAATGCATCCAACATCTTGGCTATTTTGAAGGCAGATAAATCTCTGAATGTATCCCAGTTTCCCCCGCCCAGTATATTGGTATATTAGAAGTGGCATAATTGAAGTTCTGTCTGTGTTGAAGGCATTAAGGATAGTGGTAAGGAAATATTTCTGCACTGATAACCCAATGAATCATGAATTGTCTGGTAACCACCAACAAACAAGTTGGCCAAGGTGGCGCAGTGGTTAAATGCAGCACTGCAGGCTACTGCTAGATCAGCAGGTCAGCGGTTCAAATCTCACCGGCTCAGGGTTGACTCAGCCTTCCATCCTTCCGAGGTGGGTAAAATGAGGACCCAGATTGTTGGGGGCAATATGCTGACTCTTTGTAAACCGCTTAGAGAGGCCTGAAAGGCCTATGAAGCGGTATATAAGTCTACTGCTATTGCTATTGCTATTGGCCTTTTTAGAGAAGGTATAAAAATGTCTAGGTACGAAATCACAGTTTGTACAGAGAACCTCAGATGGTATCAGCTGGCTGTTGTAGTCAGCGGGAATCTGCTTTGAAGAATGAGAGAGAAAGTCTGACTGATGAGAAGAATCAGGGAATGGCAAATGTCCTCGTTTATGGAAGTGGATGTCGGCGAAGGCAGCCTAAAAATCGTATTTGCCTTATGTGCAGCTACATTGCATGGCTGGAGAAGTCCATGATTCTTCTTACACATAATGACACAAAGATCAGTGAGAAGAAGACTTGGAAAATGAGGTTCATAGTAGCAACCCTTCTCACTGAAGACTATCTTAGTTTCCCTCTTTCTCTCTCCTCTCTCTTCCCCATCTCCCTCCACTCTATCTCCTTTCTCCTCCCTCCGGTTCTCTCTCCTCTCTCTACCCCCTCTCCTTTTATCTTCTCTCCCCCTATCTCTCTCTCACACAGATCTCTCTCCCTTCTCTCTCTCCCCTTTGTCCCCGTCTCTCTCACTTCTCCCTCTCTCTCCTCACTCTCCCCCCTGTCCTCTCTTTTCCCATATCTCTTCTCTCACTCTCTCTCACACACATCTCTCCCCCTTCTCTTCTCTCCCCCTCTCTCACACAACTCTCTCCTTCTCTCTCCCCCTTCTCCTCTATCCCTCTCTCCTATTATTTCTCTTGTCTCTACCCTCTCCTTCTCTCCCTTCTCTTTCTCTTTATCTCCCTCCCTCTCCTCTCCCTCCCTTTTCATCTCCCCTCTCTCTCTCACCCTTCTCTCTCCTCCTTCCCTCCCCCTCTCCTTTTTCTCCCTCTCTACCCTGTCTCCTCTTTCTCTTCTCTCTCCTCCTCTCTTTCTCTCCCCTTCCCTCTCCCTTTCTCCCCCTCTTCCCCTCTTTCCTCTCTCTCCCTCCTCTCTCTCACACACCTCTCTCCTTCTCTCTCCCTCTCTCCTTTCTATCCTCCCTCTCCTCTCTCTTTCCCATATCTCCTTGCTCTCTCTCTCTCTCTCTCTCTCTCACACACACACACACACACACACACACACACACACACCTTTTGGATTTGACACAGGATTTTGACACATTGTCCTTAGCTGTCTTAGGACACATTGTCCTTAGCTGCTTGAGCAAGCAGCATGCAAATGCTGCTCGCTCAACACCTACATGGCTACAATGGGCTCATTGCAAAGGAAGGACTCTGCGTTTGTCTCTGCCTTCCCCTTCCCCCAGCCTACATCAAGTTGGATTTGAAAGCTGCTGCACTGCCGCTGGCTATCTCAGCCAGGATTAGATCCCAGGCAGTTTTGATTCTTCCTGCATCCTCCTCCTCTTTCTCCAAGTCAGGCAGAATCATGACGAGTTGACGAGTTTAATAAAATTTGTATGCCGCCCCACTCCCATTGGGACTCTGACCTTAGGGGCAGGGTTTTTAAGGGCCCAAGAAATGCCTATCCGAGTCGGAATAATAGCAATAGCCCTTAGACTTTTATACCGCTTCGCAGCTCTCTCTAAGCGGTTTAGAGAGTCAGCGTCTTGCCCTCTAATAATTGGGGTCCTCGTTTTATCAACCTCAGAAGGACAGAAGGCTGAGCCGACCTTGAGCCAGTCAGGATCGAACTGCTGGCAGTCGGCAGAGTTAGCCTGCAATACTGTATTCTAACAGGAAGGAAGGAAGGAAGGAAGGAAGGAAGGAAGGAAGGAAGGAAGGAAGGAAGGAAGGAAAAATAGCAATACCATTTGAGACATAATACTGCTTTACAGTGCTTTACAGCCCCTTCTAAGAGGTTTGCAGTGTCAGCCTCTTGCCCCTCCAACAATCTGGGTCCTCATTTTACCTACCTCGGAAGGACGGGAGGCTGAGCTGGTGAGATTCGAACTGCTGAACTGCAGCTAGCAGTCAGCTGCACTCAGCAGTCAGTAGCCTGCAGTACTTCACTCTAACCACTGCACCACCACGGCTCTTATAAGCAGAATAACAGAGTGGAAAGGGTCCTTGGAAGTCTCCTAGCCCAAACCCCCTGCTTGAGCAGGAGACCCTATACCCTTTCAGACAAATGGTTGTCTAATCTCTTCTTAAACACCTCCAGTGTTGGAGAAGAACTCACAACTTCTGGAGGCAGGCCGTTCCACTGATCCATTATTCTAATGATCAGGAAACGTCTCCTTTTAAGTTCTAAGTTGGATCCCTCCTTGAAGCTCTCAGAAGCAGCTCCAAAACTTGGTCTCGTGGCCGAGCAGAATCTGTATGCCTTTTGATTTCTGCCCTGGAACATATCCACCATTTAGGAAGTGGAAGGAACTCCTGGCTCTCTTGACCCGGGCTGAAGGTTGTGTGAGCGGAGGGCCTGCATGGTGGACGTGTGTCCCGAGGTCACCCCTTACTCCCGTTTTAATTTTTGAATTTGAATTGAATTTATTTAGCTTGTATGCCGCCCTACTCTAGGAAGACTCAGGGTGGCTAACAAAGAAGAAGGGAAGGGGGGGAGGGATACAAGAAATAAAAAACAACAATTTAAAAAATTCACAACAGTCATAACTTAGGATGGGGCTGGATAATTCAACAGCCCCAGGCCTGCTGGAACAGCCAGGTCTTAACCGCTTTGCGGAAGGCCGGAAGGGTAGTAAGGGTCCGGATCAAAAATTATATCTAGAAGTTATTGGGAATATTGTTTAACTGGAACAGTTGTGATAACTTTTAAGATAAAACAATAATAATATTAAAGAAGTATTTGAAGATTTAAAGTGCAATATAGGCTTTTCCTTGATTACAAAATACTCAGAAGCAGTAACATTTCATAAATAAAATTATTTTCTCTTCCTCTCTCCCTTTCTCCACCTTCACTAATAGTGGTGGGTTGCTAACCAGCCTACTATTTGTATTTGTATTTATTAGTTTTGTATGCCGCCCACTCTCGGAAGACTCCGGGCAGCTTACAATAAAAAAGGGAGGGGAAATATATAAGACAATACAACAATTTAAATTATAGCAACATTCATAACTTAAAGTGGGGCTGGAAACTTCAACAGCCCCAGGCCTGCCGGAACAGCCAGGTCTTAATAGCTTTACGGAAGGCTGGAAGGGTAGTAAGGGTCCGGATCTCAACGGGGAGATCGTTCCATAGGGCCGGAGCAGCTACAGAGAAGGCCCTCACCCGGGGGGTCGCCGGCCGACATTGGCCGGCAGATGGAATCCGGAGGAGGCCTAGTCTGTGCGATCTAATAGGTCTTTGGGAGGTAACCAGGTCCGATACCATGTAGGGCTTTAAAAGTAACGACTAGCACCTTGAAGCGTGTCCGGAGACTAATGGGTAGCCAGTGCAGCTCGCGGAGGATAGGTGTAACGTGGGTGTACCTGGGTGCACCCACAATCGCTCGCGCGGCTGCGTTCTGGACTAGCTGAAGTCTTCGAACACTCTTCAAGGGCAGCCCCATGTAGAGCGCTTTTTCCATAAGTTTGGAAGCCTTACCTTCCTCCCACACAGAATCTGGAGGACTTCGCTTGGAGACATGCCGATCACGAGATGCCGAACCAAGGCAATGGCGCAGACAAACTTATTCTGGCAACTGATGAATTGTTGCTCCAGGTAAAACGACTGGTCGTCCCAGCCTAACATGCGTGTCCGGACTTCAAAGCGTTCCCACAGTTTCAAGGACCGCCGGAAGCGCCAAGAGGAAGCCGTCATCATGGTGGCCTGCTTATGGTTCCAGATGGTCTGCAGGAGGCCGCAGCGGACATGTACGCGTAACGGGCGAAATCAGCTTCCCGGCCGTAGCGGGCATTATTCATGTGCCCCAACGAATCCAGATCGGCAGGCAAGACCCAGCTGTACCTGACGCCTTCATCCAACACTTTTGCTTGGGGGTCTGCAAATCTCCAAGAACAGTACAGGTAGGCCACGAAGAGTAGATACCAAGCATCTAGGAAGGCGAAGCCGATGGTGGTAACAAGAAATAAAAGTGAGGAGTAATGTCGGCACCAGCACTGACATATTGAAATATCAGTGATCTGCCTGGAATAGAGGGAGATGTAATTGAGATCTTGAGTTGGAGCTACAAGCTGAAGGTTGACGAAGGAGAGAAGTCCCACAGAGAGTTGCTTCTCTCTGCTTCTGCTTCTCCTCTGGCTTGGTCTTGTCCTTCTTCGGCCTCTGCAAGCGTCTTCTGAGAGCTTTTTGACTCTTCAGTGGACCTCAGGTAGAACTCCGCCCACTGCTTCAACGCTTCTTTGATGAAGCAAGAGGTTGCCCTCATTGGCTTAAGCCAACGAAGCATTTGTAACATCTAATTACAAACTGATAATTAATGGGTGGAAGGGAAGGCTACAAAGAGCTGCTTCTTCGGTTCTGCTTATCTCAGAGAAGACAGGGCTGGAAGAGGTCTTCTCATCTTACCCTCTGCTCAGGTTAGGAGACCTTGTAACGTCCCGTCAAATGGATATCCAGGCTAGTTTTGAAAGCTTTCAATGATGGATGTTCCCAAAGGTGCTTTTTCAGGAAGCAACTGGACTTCCTTGTTGTTGTTTTTTTCTTTTGAAGACATTTCGCTTCTCATTCAAGAAACCAGGTTTATTTATTTTATTTTTTTAATTTTTATTAGTAAAAATGATACAACAGCCACAGATTGCAAAAACAATACAACATCAACATCTGTTTTGCTTTACATTTGACTACATTTCGAGGCATTTCCATAATGACCAAAATCATTTTAAACATCAAAAACTACAGTCATCTTCTTCCCTCCCTCCCTCTTTCCTTCCCTCGTTTCTTCTCTCCTACTCCCCTTCCTTCCCTCCATCCTTCTCTCCTTCTCTCCTTCCTTTCCCCCTTCCTTTCCTCTTCCTTCCCCCTTCCTTCTCTCCTACATTCCCTCCTTCCTTCCCTCCTTCATTCCCTCCTTTCTTTTCTCCTTCTCTCCTTCCTTTCCCCCTTCCTTTCCTCCTTCCTTCCCCCCTTCCTTCTCTCCTACATTCCCTCCTTCCTTCCCTCCTTCCTTCCCTCCTTTCTTCTCTCCTTTCTTCCCTCCTGAAGAACCAGGTTTAATAGCAGTAACTGTGAGAGGGATCTTGGAGTCTTAGGGGACAATCAATTAATATGAGTCAGCACTGTGGACTTCCAGTTAAACATGAGGCAGCCAAAAATGCCAACACAATAGTGAATCTGCCTGCAGGGTTGGGTTGCCACAAATGGCCCAGTGATGGCATTCGGGAGAAAAACTGTCCTTGTGTCTAGTTGTCTTGGTGTGCAGTGCTCTATAGCGTCATTTGAGGGTAGGAGTTTGAAACAATTATGTCCAGAATGCGAGGGGTCTGTAGATATTTTCACGGCCCCCTTTTTGACTCGTGCAGTGTGTACAGGTCCTCAATGGAAGGCAGGTTGGCAATAATTGTTTTTTTCTGCAGTTCTGATTATCCTCTGAAGTCTCTGTCTGTCTTGTTGGGTTGCAGAGCCAAACCAGACAGTTATGGAGGTGCAGATGACAGACTCAACAGAAATGTAGGGCATGGGTCTAAAATGATATTTAGTTTAGGATGTGTTGTGCTGAGAGAATAGTGAATCTGCCCTCAAGGTTGTGGGTTGCCACAAAGAAGGGGGCATCAGTGTGCGATAGCAGCCAAAAAAGCCAATGCAATCCTAAGCGGCATTAACAGAGGGATACAATCAAGATCAAGTGAGGTATTTATACCACTCTATAAAGCCTTAATAAGACCACACCTAGAATGTTGCACCCAGTTTTGGTCACCACACTATAAAGAAAGATGTTGAGACTTTAGAAAAAGTGCAGAGAAGAGCAGCCAGGATGATTAGGGGACTGGAGATTAAAAGATAGGAACAGGGCCTGGCTAGTCTAGTGAAGAGAAGGACCAAGGGAGACATGAGAACGGTCTTCCAATATTTGAGGGGCTGCCACAGAGAGGAGAGGGGGCCAGCTATTTTCCAAGGCACCCAAAGGCCAGACAAGAAATAATGGCTGGAAACTGACCAAGGAGAGATTCAACCTGGAAATGAGGAGAGATTTGTGACAGTGAGAGCAATCAACCCATGGAACCGAAGTTTCCTTCAGAAGTTGTGGGAGCTTCATCGCTGGAGGTTTTCAAGAAGAGACTGGGCTGCCACTTTTCAGAAATTGTGTAGGCTCTCCTGCTTGGCGGGTTGGACTAGATGACCTACAAGGTCCCTTCCAACTCTGCTAATCGAATCCAATTGAAAAATGATCCTGTCAGAGGCTGAAGAAGCTTCTTCTATGAGAAGCAAAATGTCTTCAAAACAGAATAGAATAGAATGGAATAGAATAGAATTCTTAATTGGCCAATTATGGTTGGACCCTCAAGGAATTTATCTTTGGTGCAGATGCTCTCAGTGTACGCGAAGGGAAATAGCAGTTAGACTTATATACCGCTTCATAGGGCTTTCAGCCCTCTCTAAGCGGTTCACAGAGTCAGCATATTGCCCCCACAACAATCTGGGTCCTCATTTTACCCACCTCGGAAGGATGGAAGGCTGAGTCAACCTTGAGCCGGTGAGATTAGAACCGCTGAACTGCAGATAACAGTCAGCTGAAATGGCCTGCAGTACAGCACTCTAACCACTGCGCCACCTCAGCTCTAAATATAAAATATATTCATCAAGAATAAAAAGATATACGCTTAGTGATAGCCAAGATTACTAATAAGCTGTCAAATCGTACTAGTAAACAAATAAAACAATATACATTGAAAGGTACAAGCAACACGGTTACAGTCATAAGTGGGGGAGAGATAGGTACTAGGAAGGAAGAGAATAGGAATACAGTTTTAGTAGATAATTTGATAGTGTTGTGGATATTAGTTATGTAGTAGAGTGATGGCATTCGGGGGAAAAAACTGTCCTTGTGTCTAATTGTTCTGGTGTGCAGTGCTCTATAGTGTCATTTTGAGGGTAGGAGTTGAAACAATTTATGTCCAGGATGTGAGGGGTCTGTAGATATTTTCACGGCCCTCTTTTTTTACTCCTGCAGTGTCCAGGTCCTCCATGGAAGGGCAGTTGGTAGCAATAGTTTTTTCTGCAGTTCTGATTATCCTCGGAAGTCCGTGTCTGTCTTGTTGGGTTGCAGAGCCAAACCAGACAGTGATGGAGGTGCAGATGACAGACTCAATGAATTCTCTGTTGAACTGAATCAGCAGCTCCTTGGGCAGTCTGAGCTTCCTGAGTTGGCGCAGAAAGAACATTTAGTCTTGGAAGATTTCTTTACCTGCAGTTCTGAACACCCCTCTCCAGAGAAGATTCAAAAATTAGAAGAAAAAAAAACTTCACCAGAACAGCACCCCAAACAAGAATGATGGGTTTTCTGCTAAAGGGAGAAAGGACACCGACATTCAGGCAAAACTCCGAGTCTTGCTTTCAGAATCCTGGTTTGTGGAAGAAATAACACCATTCGTCTGATATTATGTTTTGGAAATTGAGGTCGGCAGTTCGGCGGTTCGAACGGGGTGAGCTCCCGTTACTTGTCGCAGCTTCTGCCAAGCTAGCAGCTCGCAAACTAGAGACCACTTTTGTTGGGAGGGTGCAGCACTGCAGGCTACTTCAGCTGACTGCAGTTCTGCAGTTTGGCTGTTCAAATCTCACCGGCTCAGGGTTGACTCAGCCTTCCATCCTTCCGAGGTGGGTAAAATGAGGACCCGGATTGTTGTTGGGGGCAATATATGCTGACTCTGTAAACCGCTTAGAGAGGGCTGAAAGCCCTATGAAGCGGTATATAAGTCTAACTGCTATTGCTATTGCTAAGGTAACAGAGTTCCGTGAGCCTTCAGCATTTAGTCATGCCGGCCACATGACCATGGAGACGTCTCCGGACAACGCTGGCTCTTCGGCTTTAAAATGGAGATAAGCACTGCTCCGTAGAGTCAGGAACGACTAGCAGAGATGTGCGAGGGGAACTTTTAACTTTTACCAACATCTGAAAAATAAGATGTTCCACTGGAAGAATGAAATACTCTTTTATCTCGCAGAAGAGAATATTTTGCAACTCAGGGTTGAATGGAAAGGTTCTTAGTGTTCTCTGGGCTTCACACTTTTTGTGCAGAGATTTTATTACCATCATGATGTACCTTATTTGATAACCAAATCAAATTCATCAAGGAGAGAAGGAACCTAGGGCTAAGGAGAAATTTCCTGGCAGTGAGAACAACGAATCAGTGGAATGGCTGCCCTCCAGAAGGTGTGGGTGTTCCAACACTGGGCATTTTAAGAAGAGACTGGACAACGTTTGTCTGAAGTGGTATAGGACTTTCTGGCTAAGCAGGGGGTTGGACCAGAAGACCTCCAAGGTCCCTTCCAACTATTCTATTCTATTCTATTCTATTCTATTCTATTCTATTCTATTCTATTCTATTCTATTCTATTCTATTCTATTCTATTCTAGTCCAATCTTATTCTATTCTATTCTATTCTTTTCTAGTCCAGTCTTATTCTATTCTATTCTAGTCCAGTCTTATTCTATTCTATTCCAATCCAATCCAATTCTATTCTATTCCAGTCCAATTCTATTCTATTCTATCTATTCTATTCTAGTCTAGTCCAATCTTATTCTATTCTAGTCCAGTCTTATTGTATTGTATTGTATTGTATTGTATTGTATTGTATTGTATTGTATTCTATTCTATTCTATTCTATTCTAGTCTAGTCTAGTCTAGTCTAGTCCAGTCCAGTCCATCCTATTCTATTCTATTTCAGTCCAGTCTTATTCTATTCTATTCTATTCTATTTCAGTCCAATTCTATTCTATTCTAGTCCAATTCTATTCCATTCTATTCTATTCCAGTCTAGTCCAGTTCTATTCTATTCTAGTCCAATCTTATTCTATTCTAGTCCAGTCCTATTCTAGTCCAGTCCAGTCCTATTCTATTCTATTCTATTCTATTCTATTCCAGTCCAGTCCAGTCCAGTCCAGTCCAGTCCAGTCTTATTCTATTCTATTCCACTCAATTCTATTCTATTCTATTCTAGTCCAGTCTAGTCTTATTCTATTCTAGTCCAGCCCTATTCTATTCTATTCTAGTCCAGTCCAGTCCTATTCTATTCTAGTCCAGTCCTATTCTATTCTAGTCCAGTCCAATCCAGTCCTATTCTATTCCACTCCACTCCACATTCTTATCATTCTTATTCTCTCATCCTATCCTATCCTATCCTATCCTATCCCATGCCATGCCATGCCATGCCATGCTATTCCAAATATCTGCAAGAAAACAGTCAAGCTCAGAAAACACCAAGGATCCCTCAGTATATTATCTCCCTCTCTTTCTCTCTCTCCCTCCCTCCTACGTGAATCCTAATTCTATTAAGCCTTCTTGAGGCTGAACATGACTTACATTAAGCCTCACCCTAATTCCAGAGGGAAGGTGGGAGAATTGCCAACATACTCAAAATAAACCACAAGAAGCTTTAGCAAGTCAGCTGAACCTTGATGACGTCCTTTGTACAGCTTTAACAGAATAAAGGAAGGGACCTCAGAGGTCTTCTAGTCCAACCCTCTGCTCAAGCAAGAAAACCCTATACCACTTCAGACAGATGGCTGTCCAATCTCTTCTTTAAAAACCTCCAGTGATGAAGCACCCACAACTTCTAGAGGGAATCCATCCCACTGGTCAGTTGTCCTCTCTGTTGGGGAGTTAGCCCTTAATTCTAGGTTTCTTCTCTCCTTGATGAGTTTCCATCCATTGTTTCTTGTCCTGCCCTTCTGGTGCTTTGGAAAATAGCTTGAGCCCCTCTTCTTTGTGGCAGCCCCTCAAAATATTGGAAGACTACGATCCTGTCATCCCTAGTCTTTCTCAATTTCGAAATGGATTTTCTTCTTAAAGCTCACAGTTCAATCGGATAGGGGCCAGAGGTGGGTTCCTACCAGTTCGCACCTGTTCGGTAGAACCGGTTCGTCAAATCTACCGAACCGGTTAGAAGAGGTTCCACCAGTGGACCGGAACGCAGGCCACACACCTACAGAAGAGGCTCCAAAAATTTTTGAAACCCACCACTGACTATCATGCTCCTATTTACCTCCATTAGACCAATAAGATCCCACAGACTAGGCCTCCTCCGAGTTCCATCAGCCGCCCAGTGTCGACTGGCAACGACTACCCGGAGGAGGGCCTTCTCTGTGGCTGCTCTGACCCTGTAGAACGAACTCCCCATGGAGATTTGTACCCTCACCACCCTCCGGACCTTCCGCATAGCCCTTAAAACCTGGCTGTCCCGACAGGCTTGGGGCTAAAGACTTGCTGCCCCACTCCGAATGGTATGATTGTTGTGTTTTTTAGCTGTGTATGATTTTTATGTTCTGTATTTTGTTTGTTTTTTCCCCCCTTCCCTAGAATTGTGAGCCGCCCTGAGTCCCCTCAGGGAAAAGGGCGGCATACAAATAAAGTAATCTAATCTAATCTAATCTAATCTTTATAAAACTCAGAGCCTCTGTGAAAGGGAAGGATGACGACCTGCGTTTGTGGTGCAATCAGAACATTGCGTGTGTTGAAGTTGTTTTAATGCAAACCAAAGATGCCCACCACTCACACACACACACACACACACAGAGAGAGAGAGAGAGACTCACACAGAGAGAGAAAGAAAGGAAGAAAGAAAGGAAGGAAAGAAAGAAAGAAAGAAAGAAAGGAAAAAAGAAAGAAAAGAAAGAAAAAAGAAAGAAAAGAGGGAGAGATGAAAGAAAAAAGGAAAAAGGGACAGAGAGACAAAAGGAAGGAAAGAGAGAGAGAGAGAAAGAAAGAAAACACATGGCCAGCAAGCCACTCCCACAAAGGAGGCCACACCCACAGAGTAGGTTCGAAAATTTTTTGAAACCCACCACTGGTAGGGGGCGTTAAAAAGGTCAAAGTGGCGTCCCACCACCTTCTCTTGTAGATTTGTCCTCCCCCCCCCACCTGTTGCAGGTAGTCTTCGACTTATGACAAGTGAGCCCAACTTTATGTTGCTAAGTGAGAAATTTCCAAGGGACGTGTTGGCTCAGTGGCTAAGACTCTGAGCTGGTTGATCAGAAAGGTCGGCAGTTCGACGGTTCGAATCCCTTGCGCCGCGTAAGAGTGAGCTCCTGTTGCTTGTCCCAGCTTCTGCCAACCTAGCAGTTCGAAAGCATGTAAAAATTGCAAGTAGAAAAATAGGGAAGACCTTTGGTGGGAAGGTCACAGCGTTCCGTGCGCCTTCGGCATTTAGTCATGCTGGCCACATGACCACGGAGACGTCTTTGGACAGCGCTGGCTCTTCGGCTTTTGAAATGGAGATGAGCACCGCCCCCTAGAGTCGGGAACGACTAGTGCATATGTGCGAGAAGAGAACCTTTATCTTTTAAGCGAGAGATTTAAGTGAATTTGGCTGCATATTGTGATCTTTCTTGCGATAGTTGTTAAGTGACTCACTGCTCCTTTTAGTAACATGGTCGTTAAGTGAATCTGGCTTCCCCATTGACTTTATTCATCAGAAGGTCAGAAAAGAAGGTCACATCATAACCAGTTGCCAAGCATTTTCCCTGGCTGTATAAACAGGGCACCGAATCAAAACCAGGTGGCATATTTGTATTGCTTTATAAAGCCTTAGTAAATCCTCACCTGGAATGCTGCATCCTGTTTGGTCACCACATTATAAAAAAGAGACTTTGGAAAAAATGGAGAGAAGAGCAACTAAGATGATTAAAGGCCTGGAGGCTAAAACATATGAAGATTAGCAATAGCAATAGCAGTTAGACTTATATACCGCATTCATAGGGCTTTCAGCCCTCTCTAAGCGGTTTACAGAGTCAGCATATCGCCCCCAACAACAATCCGGGTCCTCATTTTACCCACCACGGAAGGATGGAAGGCTGAGTCAACCCTGAGCCGGTGAGATTTGAACCGCTGAACTAGCAGTCAGCTGAAGTGGCCTGCAGTGCTGCACTCTAACCACTGCGCCACCTCGGCTCTTGGGGGTGGCGGTGTTGGCTAGTCAAGAGGAAAAAAAAATGACTGGGGGGGGGGCATGATAGCAGTCTTCCAGTATTTGAGGGGCCCTGCTACAAAGAGGAGGGGGGGGGGGTCAAGTTATTTTCCAAACCACCAGAAAGCAGGACATGAAGCAATGGATGGAAACTAATATGGGAGGACAAGGCAACCTTGAATGGAGGAGAAATTTCCTAACAGTGAGGACAATTAACCAGTAGAACAGAAATTGCCTTCAGAAATTGTGGGTGCTTCTCCATCACTGGAAGTTTTTTTTTAAAAGATACTGGACAGCCAATAGTCTGAAATGATATAGGATCTCCTGCTGGAGCAGGGGGGGGGGGTTGCCCTAGATGACCTCCAGGGCCCCTTCCAGCTCTATCCTGATTGATTGAATGAGGAATTCTGATTGATTGAATGAGCTCTATTCTGATTGATTGAATGAGCTCTATTCTGATTGATTGAATGAGGATTGACTGTATCTCTACATCTGGAGATGAAAAGCGCGAAATTATGCAATCGACTTTTCCATGCTGGATAATGGGAGTGAAAAAGCAGGTTTGCAGGGATCTTTAGGCCTCATCAAATCTGGTGAAAGAGGTGTCAGGAGGTTGGGCAATTTTGATTTTGATTAGGATCTTGACAGACGGACTAGCAAAATGAAATCCAATGGTGAAAGCAGGGAGGTTCTACATTTAGGCAACAAAAACGAAATGCACAGGTACAGTATAGGTGGTACTTTGCTCAACAGTAGTAACTGTGAGAGGGATCTCGGAGTCCTAGTGGACAATCGTTTAAATAGGAGCCAGCTGTGTGCTGCAGCTGCAAAAAAGCCCAACACAGTTCTAGGCTGCATAAACAGAGGGATAGAATCGAGATCACGTGAAGTGTTAACACCACTTTATAATGCCTTGGGAAGGCCACACCTGGAATACTGGATCCAGAAAAAACTCATAGAAAACTGATTTGCAGAAAAGCAATCTTCTCCTTCTAACATTAGATCTGCTAGAAATGAAGGTATATTTTTCCAAAGCTGGATCTGGATCTGAAAAGATAAAAACAGCAGCAGGAAATGTTTTTCCAGCCTGTTAAACAACATTTAGTGTTTACGTCGGGAGGGAAAAATTCCAGAGATGGAATAAAGAACACGCAACAAAAATGGTTCGTATGGCATACCTTTTAATGCTTTAACTTTAAATGTTCTTAACCATAACTTTCTAATTGACATTTTGTGATGTCATAAGTCGCCCACATTGCCTTGACAGGGTGGGTGGGGGGGTGTTCCCATAGATGTAATTCATCAATAAATAAAAATAATAAACATATATTAAAAACTAGCTTAGGTGTTTTATATCCCTGAATATTTCTATAGTGCAATAGAAAAGCAAACATTTCAGATGTCAAACACTTTGCTTTGAAGCCAGGCTAATATAAGGACAGTTTTTGGAGCAGAGGGAAAAAATTACTAGTGCCTGAATGGAAATAAATATGGAACAGAAGGAAAAGATGAAAATATATGGGGGGAAAAAGAGAGGAGAAAGGAAGGGAAGATGGAAGGGAAGGGAAAGGAAGGGAAGAGAAGATGGAAAGGAAGATGGAAGGTGAAGAGAGGGGAGGAGAGAAAGAAGAAGAGGAAAGAGAAGAAGGAAGAAGAACAATGAGGAGGAAGAGGAGAGGGAGGAAGAAGATTAAAAGTGGGAGGAGGGAAAAGAAATGGGTAGGAGACAAGAAATAAGAGTGAATCGGAGGAATAGGAGGAGGAAGAACAAGAAGGAGGAGAGGAGAGAAGGGAAAATGGAAGGGAAGAGAAGATGAAAGGGGATGAGAGAAAAGAAAATAACAATAAGGGGGAGAAAGAGGAGGGGGGGAAGAAGAAGAAAAAGAGGGGCAGATAGAAATTGGAGGGGAGAAGAAAGAAGAGTAAAGAGGAAGAAGAACAAGAAAAGGAGAGGAGAGAAGGGAAGAGAAGATGGAAATGGAAGGGAGGAGGAGAAAGAAGAAGAGGAAAGGAGAAGAGCTATAAGGGGGAGGAAGAGGAGAGAGGAAAGAGGGGGAGGAAGAAATGAGTGAAGGGGCGAAGAAAGAAGAGCAAAGAGGAGGAGGAAGCAGAACAAGAAGGAGGAGAGGAGTGGAAAAGAAGGGAAAATGGAAGGAGAGAGAAGTTGGAAGGGGAGGGGAGAAGAAAGAAGAATAAAGAGGAAGAGGAGGAGGAAAAACAAGGAGGAGGAGAGAAGGGAGGGAAAGGATGGAAGGGGAGAGGAGTGGAGAGAAAGAAGTAGACAAAAATAAGGAAGAACAAGAAGGAGGAGAGAGGGAGGAAAGAAGAGGAAAGAGATGGGGAGGAAGAAGAAATGGGTAGAGGGGAGAAGAAAGAACAGTGAAGAGGAGGAGGGAAAGAAGAAGAAGGAGGGGGCTCCTGCCCTCCATCCAACTGGCCAATTGGGGCATTGAGGGCCTTCAAGTCCAGCTCTTCCAGCTTTTCCTCCAGGTACCCACCACAAAGAAGAGACGGCAAATCCTGTCCCATCCTTTGGGGGATGGAAGCCTGGTCTGGAAGAGGGTGAGGGGCGCTGGTGAGTACCCCCGATCAGAGGGCCTTGCTCTTCTCCAGGACGTCACTCTCCATCCTGAGGTTCTGGCTGCTGGCTTCGTTGTACCTCGACCACTGCTGGATCTCTTCCGACAGGCTGGGATCCATCTGCAATTCAAACGGAAGAAGGAGAGGAGAAGGAGAAGGAGAAGGAGAAGGAAGAAGAAGAAGAAGAAGAAGAAGAAGAAGAAGAAGAAGAAGAAGGAAAAGAAAGAAAGAAGAGAAAAGAAGAAGAAGAAGGAAGAAGAGAAGAAGAAGAAAGAAGAAAAGAAAGAAGAAGAAGAAAGAAGAACATCAGCAAATGTCATTCTATTCCCGTATTTTTCGGAGTATAAGACGCACCTTTTCCCAACCAAAAAAAGAGGGTGAAATTTGGGTGCGTCTTATACAGTGAATGTAGCTTCCACCCACCCCCATCAGAGGCCAAAACGTGAGGCATGAGGCCGCGATGGTCTGTGGAAATCCCTGCAGCCTGGAACAGCGGATTGGGGTATTCCGGCAGTTTGATCCACCCGCCAATCAGCTGTGCTGAATCAGGCTGCAATAAGTGCTGAAGCTGAGCTGGCCGGTCAGAGTTTGCCGCATTCAGAAAGCACAGGAACTTATTGAGCAGGATTCAAAATAATCATAATCTACAGTACATTACCCAACGGTAGCAGGAAATCCAAGCCCAAAACACGGTCACTTTCACTTTCCGTTCTCGCTAAGCCAAGTTCTTTCCCGTCTCCTTGTTGCTCACACAACCAAATTTCAGAATCCAAAGAGCCCCCATTGGCTGACTTAATATGCGATGCCTGTTCATTGGCTGACCTTGTTAACGTGCGGTCCACGTCCAAGAAGCTAGCCAGCTGAATACCATGGATGCTGGTAGGCAGAGGCAGAATGTTTTCTTATTTTCCTCCCCCAAAAGCTAAGGTGCGCCTTATACTCTGGAGCGCCTTATAGTCCGGAAAATACGGTACTTGTTCATATCCCGCCTTTATTATATTAACAAATAATTCAAGGCAGCAATGTAGCCCATTTTCCTCCACCACCACAAGGGTTGGGCTGAGAAAGGAGGAGTGGCCACCTGCCTTCATGACTAATGTAGACTAGAACTCACCGTTTCCTGGTGGTTGGGCCAAAGTCACCAAGTTGGCTTTCATGCTTAAGGTGGAACTGGAACTCACCATCTCCTGGTGATTAACCCAATGTCATCCAGCAGCTTTCGTGCTTAAGGTGGGACTAGAACTCACTGTCTCCTGGTGATTGGCTCAAAGTCACCCAGCCAGCTTTCATGCTTAGGGTGGGACTGGAACTCACAGTCTCCTGGTGATTGGCCCAAAGCCACCCAGCAGCTTTCATGCTTAGGGTGGGACTAGAACTCACCGTCTCCAGGTGATTGGCTCAAAGTCACCCAACGGCTTTCTTAGTACATATGTACAATTTATGATTGCCAAGTCCTTTGTTCCTTGAAGCCAGATTGAAATGTGGGTATTTCAAGTTACCAAAACAAGTTTTGGAATGTCCCTTCTGTTCCTAAATTACGAGCTTCTACCCTTGTAACTGTAAAATTTCTTGGCTCTGTCAAAACCAAGAAAGCAACACATTTAGCCAACACATGTCGGTCTTGAGGGAACAAGACCTATCTCCTCCTCCATTTCTCCCTTCCTTCTTTCCTCCTTCTCCTCCTCTACTAAAAATTCCCAGCCCATCTTTTTTTTATCGAAGAAGTGGTTAGAATGCAATATTGCAGGCTGACTCTGCCCACTGCCAGGAGTTCGATCCTGAACAGCTCACGGTTGACTCAGCCTCCCATCCTTCCAAGGTGGGTAAAAGGAGGATCCAGATAGTTGGGGGCAAGAGGCTGACTCTGTAAACCACTTAGAGAGGGCGGTAAAGGACTGTGAAGTGGTGTATAAGTCTAAGTGCTAGGGCTAGTGTTAGAAAGGAAGGAAGGAAGGAAGGAAAGAAGGAGGGAAGGGAGGAAGGGAGGGAGGGAAGGAGGGAGGGAGGGAAGGAAGGAAGGGCCATGGTAACACAGTGCTCAGAATGCAGAATCGCAGGCTAACTCTGCCAACTGCCAGTGGTTTGATCCTCAAATTTGACTCAGCCTCCCATCCTTCTGAGGTGGGTAAAATGAGGACCAGATTGTTGGGGGCAAGATGTTGACTTTGTAAAACAGCTTAGAGAGGGCCGTAAAAGCATTGGGAGTGGTATATGATATTGGGAAGGAAGGAAAGGAAAGGAAAGGAAAGGAAGGAATATGAGATGGAAGGGAAACAGAAGGAAGCCATGGTGGCACCATGGTTAGAATGCAGAATTGCAGGCTAATTTGCCCACTGTTAGGAGGTTTGAGGTGGGTAAAATGAAGAGCCAGATGGTTGGGGGCAAGAGGCTGACTCTGTAAACCTCAGAGAGGACTGTAAAAGAACTGTGAAGCGGTATATAAGCCTAAGGGCTATTGCCCTTCCTTCCTTCCTTCCTTCCTTCCTTCCTTTCCTTCCTTCCTTCCTTCCTTCCTTCCTTCCTTCCTTCCTTCCTTTTCATTTCCTCCCTTCGCTCTCCTTCCCTCCCCTTCCTCTCTTCCTTGTAGTTAGAGTGCATTACTGCAGGCTCTTCTGCTGCCTGCCTGCAATTTGGCAGTTCAAATCTCATCAGGTTCAAGGTTGACTCAGCCTTCCATCCTTCCGAGGTGGGTAAAATGAGGACCCAGATTGTTGGGGGCAAGAGGCTGACTCTGTAAACTGCTTAGAGAGGGCTGCAAATACACTGTGAAGCAGTATATAAGTCTAAGTGCTAGGGCGAGTGTAAGAAAGGAAGGAAGGGAGGAAGGGAGGAGGGAGGGAAGGAAGGATTGTTGGGGGGCAAGAGGCTGACTCTGTAAACTGCTTGAGAGGGCTGTAAATACACTGTGAAGCAGTATATAAGTCTAAGTGCTAGGGCGAGTGTAAGAAAGGGAGGGAGGGAGGGAAGGAAAGAAGGAAGGAGGGGGGAGGGAGGGAAGGAAGGATTGTTGGGGGGCAAGAGGCTGACTCTGTAAACTGCTTAGAGAGGGCTGCAAATACACTGTGAAGCGGTATATAAGTCTAAGGGCTATTGCTAATGGGTTATAAACTCCCTAACCTGACTGACAATGAAGTCCTTTGAAGAGCTAAACATCTGGATGGCACCTGCTTTCAGGAAAACCGTGCCTCTTTCGTCACCCAGAGCCAGCTGGGTTGAGTGGTACCGAAAGGCTTGGGGACAGCCAGCCCAACCTTTACGAAAGGCTCTGCGGATTCCAAGAATGCCACGCCCGATTTTGCAAGCCATGAGCAAACCCACCTCCATCTGGACATTTTACTAATCCAGGTGGGAAAGTAACACACGCTTCCGTGGAGTTGTCACGTCCTGTCCAGGGATTCCTGGCTGGATGCTTCCTCTCTGCACTGGTGTGACCCAGACTTTCGTGGAAGGTTACGGTTCATTTCACGGGCGTCTCGGGTGAGAAGGGTAGATCTTTGCACTTTGGATAAAAGTGCGAAGAAGAGCAACTAAGATGATTAAAGGCTGGAGGCTAAAACATATGAAAATGGGGGGGTTTGGCTCATCAAGAGGAAAAAAAAAGGACTGGGGGGGGGGGCTCTGCTGGCTGGAGAATTCTGGGAGTTGAAGTCCACAAGTCTTCAAGTGCCAAGTTTGGGAACCACTGCCTTAGGAGAAGGACTCCATTGGGGTGGAGTGTGTGGGGGAACTCCAGAGAGTCTAAAAGATATCTCTTTGGGGTTTTCAACTTTGTTGAGCTGGTCCCTGGGAAACCAGCCCATATTTTTCTTGAATGGTCAATGATTTAACCCTGAGTAAGCAGATCCCTTAAGATCCCTTATGATATTCCCACTGGGCTGCAAAGGGATAGGATAACAGAGTTGGAAGGGACCTTGGAGGTCTTCTAGTCCAACCCCCCCCCCCCTGCTTAGGCAGGAAACCCACTTCAGACAATGGTTATCCAACATCTACTTTAAAACTTCCAGTGTTGGAGCATTCACAACTTCTGGAGGCAAGTTGTTCCACTGATTAATTGTTCTAACTGTCGGGAAATTTCTCTTTAGTTCTAGGTTGCTTCTCTCCTTAGTTTAGTTTCCACCCATTGCTTCTTGTTCTACCCTCAAGTGCTTTGGAGAATAGTTTGACTCCCTCTTCTTTGTGGCAACCCCTGAGATATTGGAAACATTGCTATCACTTCTCCCGTGGTTCTTCTTTTCATTAAACTAGACATACCCAGTTCCTGCAATCGTTCTTCATATGTTTTAGTCTTCAGTCCCCTAATCCTCTTTCCTGCTCTTCTCTGCACTCTTCCGGAATCTCCACATCTTGTCTACATCGTGGTGACCAAAACTGATGCCGTATCCAAGTGTGGCCTTAGCAAGGCCTTATAAAGTGGTATTAACCCTTCACGTGATCTTGACTCTATCCCTCTTGTTGATGCAGCCTAAACTGTGTTGGCTTTTTTGGCAGCTGCTGCACACGGCTGGCTCCTATTTAAAAGGTTGTCCACTAGGACTCCAAGATCCCTCTCACAGTTACTACTATTGAGCAAGGTACCACCTATAGTATAGGTCCTATACTCTATCTGTGCATTTCGTTTTTTCTTGCCTAAATGTAGAACCTTCCTGCTTTCACCGTTGAATTTCATTTTGTGAGATAGCGCCCAATGTTCAACTCAGTCAAGATTGGTTACGATGGGTTGTGGGAACTCAAACTGAGAGGGATATTCTACATCTGGAATCCTCATTCTTTTAAAACTCTGGTTCTTAACCTCAGCAACTTTAAGAAACATGGACTCCCAGAATTCCCCAGTTCCTTAGAGGTGTTGAGGTTCAGAAACACGATCTTAGAGGGTTCAATCTGACCCAGATTCACCTCCGATGGCCAGGTGGAAAACCATCAGTACATTCCCTAGACCAATGTTTCTCAACCTTGGCAACTTGAAGATGTCTGGACTTCAACTCCCAGAATTCTGGGAGTTGAAGTCCGGACATCTTCAAGTTGTCAAGGTTGAGAAACACTGCCCTAGACTATGGAGCTGGTAGACTCCAAAGTTTGTGTCTTCTTCTGAACTCTGGTGCCATTTTCTCCAAGGCTTTATTGTGCTTTATAAAGCCTTGGTAAGGCCACACTTGAAATCCTGCATCCAGTTTTGGTCACCATGATGTAAAAAAAAAAAATGTAGAGACTCTGGAAAGAGTGCAGAGAAGAGCAACCAAGAGGATTAGGGGACTGGAGGCTAAAACATATGAAGAACGGTTGCAGGAACTGGGTATGTCTAGTTTAATGAAAAGAAGGACCAGGGGAGACATGATAGCAGCCTTCCAATATCTCAGGGGTTGCCCCAAAGAAGAGGGGGGTGGCCTACTTTCCAAGCACCAGAAAGCAAGGTAAGAAAAAATGGGAATTAATCAAAGAGAGAAGCCATCCGGAATTAAGGAGAAACTTCCCAACAGTGAGAACAATTAACCAGTGGAACAGCATGCCACCTGAAATCGTGGGCACTCCATCAATGGAGGCCTTTTAAAGAAGAGAAATAAACAGGAAATAAAAACAGGATTTGTAGACCCAAACTGTGATGCAATATGTTGTAAATACAAAATACATATAAAGGGGCAGAGTAATCTGTATATAATTAGGAAGGCGCGATGGGTATATAGGAGATTGGTTCTATATTTTAGTATGGATGGTGGAAATAATGCCAGGATGGGAGCACTATGTCCGATATTGTAATATGAAATGAATAATATAGTTTTTTTTTTAATAAAGAAGAGACTGGGCAGCCATTTGTCTGAAATAGTAAAATTTCTCCTGCTTGAGCAGGGGGTTGACTAGAAGACCCTTCCCACTCTCTTACATCTGATAGGGGAATTCCAGTATTTGAGAGGCTACACATAAAAGGGTCAATTTATTTTCAAAACCACCAAAAGGAGGCAAAAATCCACTTAAATGTCTCGCTTAGCAACCTAAATTGTCCTCACTTGTGGTCGTAAGTTGAGGACTATACCCCTAACAAGGGAGGGGAGGGAGGAAATCTTCAGTGACACCATTGGGGGGGATGTTGCCTTGATCTTTTTAACGTCTCTTAACGATTTAAACCCATTGAACTGTGAGCTTTAAGAAGAAAATCCGTTTTTGAATTGAGAAGGACCAGGGGTGACCATGGTCAAAGTCTTCGATTCATTCTCCAAAGCACCAGAAAACAGGGAAGAAACAATGGATGGAAACTAATCGAGGAGAGAAGCACAATTGGAACTCAGGGGAAACTTCCCTGACAGGTGAGAACAGGCTAAGAAACCGAGTCCCAAATTTCCGTTGCTAAGCGGGGGACAGTTGTGGCGAGTTTCGCCCCGTTTTGTGACCTTTCTCGCTACACTGGATAAGTGAATCCCTGCCGTTGTTAAACTTAGGCACCCGGTTGTTAAGTGAATCGGGCTTCCCCCATGGATTTGGCTCGTCAGAAGGTCGCAATTGTGTGACTCCGGGACGTTGAGACCTTCATAAATCGGAATCGGTTGCCAAGGACGTACATTTTATCAAATGACCCTGGGGAGGGTGCAACGGTCGGTTAAGTGCGAAAAGCCGTCATCGGTCCACATTTTTCACTGCCTTTGTAACTTTGAATGGCCACTAACTGAAGTGTTGTAAGTTGAGGACATCTGTATAGGTTGCTACTCCGTATCGGATATGCCAGATGCCAAATGAATACATTCGGAGGGGGGAAAAAAAAACCCATCAAAAATGGTGCATTATTCAGGAAGTCCTCGAATACGACAGCCAAGGAGTTCCTCTAACCAGTGGAATGTCGTCGCGTGCCAATGCAATGCGCATGCGACCATCCTCACACCCCACGCATGTGTGCGTGACATCCTTGCTCTCCCTTTCCCCCTGCGCATGTGCTCCGTCGCCACTCCCAGATTTGGTTCCGGGTTGGTGCAGGAAGCTTTCCAGACCAAAATGGGGAACGGGGGCGCAGCAGGAGGCCCCAAAATGCAATTGCAAGTGCCCCGGCCCCCTTGCATGCATGCCCGTGCCCCCCGCACACACCCCACCCCCACGCATGCGCGACAGAGACCTAAAGTAGTTGGTGGGAGCTGGGCTGGGGCGACGGCTGGCGTGCATGCAGAGAGGGCTCTGGGTGCCACCATGATGGGTGTTCACCATCACAGGTATTGGGTCTCCTGCTTGAGCCGCGGGTTGGACTAGAAGACCTCTAGGGTCCCTGCCAACTCCCTCGTCTCTCTCCCTTCTCTCAGGCCTTTGGGACGCGCTGCCTTTTCTACCCGTAGGCTCCACCTTCAGCCTCCCAGCCCTTTCGGGCCCTCACCTTCCTCCGGCACACCTTCTCCACCGCCGTGCCCGGAGTGGTGCCCGCCACATGTTGGCGCACCAACAAGACGGCGCAAACGAAGCCGTCCCGGGTGCTGACGAAACGCTGCTCCAGGAAGAACGCCCGCTGGTCCCAGCCTCGGATGCGCGTCTGGATGGTGAAACGCTCCAGCAGGTGCATCGAACGCCGGAAGCGGCAGCAGGAGGCGGAGAGCATGGTGTGGCCCCCCAGGGCCCAGATGGCCTGGAAGAGCCCGCAGCGGACCATGAAGACGCAACGGGCCATGTCGGCCTCCCGGGGTAGCGGGCGTTGTTCATATGGACCAGGAGGTCCAAGTCGGAGGGCAGCACCCAGCTGTGGAACCGCTGTTCTTGCAAAGGGTCGGCGATGGCGGGAAGCAGCCACTTGGCGTACAGGTAAGTGATGGGCATCCTCAGCAGGTACCAGCCATCCAGGCACGAAGAAGGCAGCAGCGGCCGCCCCGCAGATCAGGAGCAGCGAGGGCATCCTCAGGAGGCTCACCTGGGCCCAGGTGACGGGATGCACACCAGAGGGAGGGGGCGGATGGAGAGAGGACCTTTGCACCGTGCCTGAGCCGGCTTCTTCTTCTTCCGGTCTGCTGGTGCAGCCGAGGAACGATCCACTCTGCACCGGGTGGGGGAGCTCCAGCTCCTGCCGCTTCCTCCCCCTCTTTTTTTCAATTTTAATCTGCCCTTTGGTTTCTTCCTGCTGTCATGCCACCCGCCCCCCCCTCCCTTCTTGCTTAATTCAGCTGACAGCTCTGGGCCCAAGGGGAGCCCGCAGCGTCCCCTGGTGGCTCCCCTGCTTCCTGCAGCGCCACCAGCAAAGGCATTGCATCGTTTTTTTTTGGTCTGTGTGTTTGTGTGTCTGTGTGTGTTTCCCTCCCCGTTTTTTGCACAATGTACAGGGCGGGGCATAACCTTTTCCTAGGGGGTCACAGCAAGATCGACAGCAGTTTACAACTTCCGTGACACCTCATTTTAAAGCCCATAAAAAACTGAATTGAATGAGCTATTAAATGTTAAATTTGCTTTAAGAATGGCTGGAAAATTCGATTCGGAAGAAAAAGGATCATTGACAGAATAAAATGCATTGCCTTTCGAGAGGCTCGAATTTTGGGGCAATGACGTCTGGCCGGGAAATTCGCCAGATCTCAATCCGGCAGAGAACATTGGGGCCATAATTAAGGATGAAGTGGAAGCTCTGATGATTCAGGAGCAAGGTCAAAATCGATATTCGGTTGAAACTTTGAGAATGAATTTGGAAACTGTGTTGAAAAATCTGGAAAATCGAACGGAACTGTTTGAAGATTTGTTGTGTTCTTATCCACCTCGTTTGAATGCTGTTCAAAGGGCTAATGGTGGTCATACTGACTATTAAATCGTGTCAATAAACTCAGTTTTTGATGGGCTTTCGAATGGTGTATGAATTATTTGTGTTGTTATTACAACTGTTGCTGTGACCCCCTAGGAAAAGGTTATGCCCCGCCCTGTACTGTCGTTATGGAAAGGGTTGGCTGTGGTTTTGGCGTTGGCTGCTTTGCCTGGCAAGGCTGCAGAGCTTCACCCAGGGATGGAGGGGGGGGGGCGAATGGGATGCTTGATAGGGAGGCAGTGAAGTACAGGTGATGGGAGGTTGGAGGGGTTTAGAAATGAAACAGGGGGTCTCCACTGAAACGTTGTGTCAGGAGGACGTGTCTGGAGAAGCCCAGAAACGTGTTTAATTTGTTTCGTTTTGATGGTTTTCCTTTTTTAACTTCCTTTTCCATTTGTTTTATTTTTTGCAGGGAGGGAGGGAAGGAAGGAAAAGAGAGAGGAAGGAAGGAAGGAAGAAAAGAGAGAGAAGGGAGGAATGAAAAGAGAAGAAGTGAGGGAGGAAAAGAGTGAAGAAGGAAGGGAGGGAGAGGAAGGAAAGAGAGACGTTGGAAGGAAGGAAGAAAGAGAAGTGGGGTAGGGAGGAAAAGAGGGAAGAAGGAGGGACGAGTGAGTGAAGAAAACAAGGAAGGAAAAGAGAGAAGTTGGAAAGAAGGAAGGAAAAAAAAAAAACAAGGAAAAGAGGGGAGGGAGAAGAAGGAACGGAAGAACGAAAAGAGAAGGAAGGAAAAGAGGGAAGAAGGAAGGGAGGGAGGGAGGAAGGAAGGAAAAGAGAGAAATTGGAAGGAAGGAAGGAAAAGAGAAGTGGGGTAGGGAGGAAAGAGGGAAGAAGGAAGGGAGCGAGTGAGTGAAGGAAACAAGGAAGGAAAGAGAGAAGTTGGAAGGAAGGAAGGAAGAAAAAAAGAAACAAGGAAAAGAGGGGAGGAGAAGAAGGACGGAAGAACGAAAGAGAAGGAAGGAAAAGAGGGAAGAATGAAGGGAGGGAGGGAGGAAGGAAAGAGAAGAAGTGAGGGAGGAAAAGAGGGAAGAAGGAAGGGAGGGAGGGAGGAAGGAAGGAAAAGAGAGAAATTGGAAGGAAGGAAGGAAAAGAGAAGTGGGTAGGGAGGAAAGAGGGAAAGGAAGGGCGAGTGAGTGAAGGAAACAAGGAAGGAAAGAGAGAAGTTGGAAGGAAGGAAGGAAGGAAAAAAAGAAAACAAGGAAAAGAGGGGAGGGAGGGAGGGAGAAGAAGGAACGGAGGAACGAAAAGAGAAGGAAAGAAAAGAGGGAAGAATGAAGGGAGGGAGGGAGGAAGGAAAGAGAAGAAGTGAGGGAGGAAAAGAGGGAAAGGGAGGGAGGAAGGAAGGAAAAGAGAAGTGGGATAGGGAGGAAAAAGGGAAGAAGGAAGGGAGCGAGTGAGTGAGTGAAGGACAAGGAAGGAAAAGAGATAAGTTGGAAGGAAGGGGGGGAGGAAGGAAGGAAAAAAGAAACAAGGAAAAGAGGGGAGGGAGGAAAGAAGAAAGGAAGGAAGGAAAAGAGGGAAGAATGAAGGGAGGAAGGAAAGGAGGGTGGAGGAGTCCTCCGGGATTGGGCGGCTAGAAATCTAATAGATTGAATTGAATTGAATTATATTCGGGGGTGGGAAGCCGGATCTCTTCCCTCTACCCGCATCAAGAGTTTCGCGTGTGAAAGCAACGCCCATTATTAACCCTTCCCTGCCGCGGTCCCTGCAAACCGGGAGAGTTGAAGGTTGCACTGTGATGCGTCGTCTGAAATAAGAAATTCAAACCGTCTCCTGGTGTTTTAGCGCCCCCTGCTGCCCATTGCAAAGCCGTGCTTCTCGGGTGACGGTCCGCCTTTCGGGTTTTCGCGAGATGCTTCGGAAGCCCCGCGTGGGAGTCTTTGCACGCCCTCCAGGCAGCCGCCGTTCCCGGCCATCGCCTGGACAGTTTTGCCCCGCAGTTTCCCGGGCTTTTAGGCTTTGGGAGGAGCCGCCGGCCTTTGCGTCCCTCGGCAGAGAGAGAGAGAGAGCGATTGGCCCAGGGTCTCCCAGGGAGCATTGGGCTTCAGGTGGGACTACAACTCCCAGAATGCTGGTTTCTAGTGTCTGTCTAATAATGAGAATACACTGGTTCTCTTAAGGACTGCGTCCACAAAATGGTTTTCCTTCCTTCCTTCCTTCATTCCTTCCTTCTTCCTCCTCTCTCTCTTTCTGTCGTTCTTTTCTCTCTCTATTCTTCCTTCCTTCCCTGTCCTTCCTTCCTTCCTTTCCTTCCTCCATCGCTCTTTCTTTGTCTTCTTCCCTCTTCTCTCTATCCTTCCTTCTTTCTTTCCTTCCTTCCTTCTCCTTTGTCCTTCCTTCCCTCCTGTCTCTTCTTCCTTCCTTCCTGTCCTTCCTCCATTCCTCTTTCTTTCTCTCTCTCTCTCTCTTCTTCCTTCCTCAGCCCTTCCTTCTTTCCTTCCTTCCTTTCTCTCCTTCCTTCTTTTGTCCTTTCTCCCTCTTTTCCCTCCTTCCTTTCTTTCTCTCTTTCCTCTCTGTCCTCCCTCCCTCCTCTTTCTTTCTTTCTCTTCTCTCTTTCTCTCTATCCTTCCTTCCTCTGTCCTCCATCCTCCCTCTTTCTTTCTCTCTTTCTTCCTCAGTCCTTCCTTCTTTCCTTCCTTCCTCTGTCCTTCCTTCCCTGTCCTTCCTTCCCCTTTCTTTCTCTTCTTTCTCTCTATCCTTCCTTCCTCTGTCCTTCCTTCCTTCCAGTCTCTCCTTCCTTCTGTCCTCCTCCATCCCTCTTTCTTTCTTTTTTTGTCTCTCTCTTCTCTCTCTCTCTATCCTTCCTTCCTCTGTCCTTCCTTCCTCCTCTGTCCTCCATCCCTCCCTCTTTCTTTCTCTCTTTCTCTCTGTCTTTCTTTGTCCTTCCTTCTTTCCTTCCTTCCTTTCTCTCCTTCCTTCTTCTGTCCTTTCTCCCTCTTTCCCATCCTCTCCTTCCTTCCTTCCTTCCTTCCTTCCTTCCTTCCTTCCTTCCTTCCTTCTTCCCTTCCCTCCCCCTTTCCATCTTATCTCATCAAAACCCTACCAAGGGATTTAGGTCAAGAAGGTTGATGGCTAATTTAACCTGGAGGAACTTTGGACCACCTGCCCCCCCTTATCCTCCAGGAATTCTCCAGCCTTCTGGTCAACTATCTCAGCTGCTGTATGTACAGGTAGCCCTCAACTTAACAACACTTCATTCAGTGACCATTCAAAGTTACGACGACACTGAAAAAAGTAACTTATGACCATTTTTCAGTTACGACCGTCGTAGAATCTCCACAATCACGTGATCAAAATTCAGCCGCTTGGGCCACTGGTTCATATTTATGACCGTTGCTGTGATCCCCTTTTGCGACCATCTGACAAAGTCAAGGAGGGAGACTCACTTAAGAGCCATGGTTGTAAATTAACAGCTGCAGTGATTCACTTAACAACTGTGGCAAGAAAGGTCATTAGACAGGGCTAAACCACTTAATGGATGTTTCACTTAGCAACAGAAATGTTGGCTCAATTTGGTCGTACGTTGAGGACTATTTTTATTTTCTGGATTTTTATTGTATTTTTTTAATTGTTTTAACTGTTGCGTAGTTTTAGAATTTAAGTTCCCCAGAGTCAATCAAACGAAAAACAAGCTTAATTTGAAACTAACACCACAAAGGGAGAAATAATTGATTCTCACTTTTATCTGCATTCTTCAATACCTTGTCAGTCAAAAAACCACCACCTTTATGATGCAAAATCTGGTGTTGAATTCATCGGAAAGCAGGGGCCCTGAGCAAGGATGGATGCAGTTCTACACCATGGAGGAATATTGGAAGTCGTGTCTCTCTGGAAGCCACAGAAATACAATCTTTGTGTTTTGGCAAGCAAATAATTCCTCTCTGCTTTTCACAGGAAGCTTCGAAAGAGCTTCAGGAGATCCTGTGGCCCAAGTAAAACATCTCGATTGGTACGGGACAAAGATTTGATAGGATATTGAAAATATTACTCCAGGATTAGGTAGAGAACACCCAGTGGCATGTCGTAAGAGGAGGAGGAGGAAAGGAAGGAAGGAAGGAAGGAAGGAAGGAAGGAAGGGGGGTCCTGGGTTTCTCTGAGTTTGGAGTTTTCTTTCCAGATTTCATTATCCGAGAGCCGAGGTGGCACAGTGGTTGAGTGCAGCACTGCAGGCTACTTCAGCTGACTGCAGTTCTGCAGTTCGGCTGTTCAAATCTCACCGGCTCAGGGTTGACTCAGCCTTCCATCCTTCCGAGGTGGTAAAATGAGGACCCGGATTGTTGTTGGGGGCAATATGCTGACTCCGTAAACTGCTTAGAGAGGGCTGAAGCGGTATATAAGTCTAACTGCTATTGCTATTGCTATTGCTATTGCTATCCAAACCAGGTAACATTATCAGTGCTCGAAGGGAGTGGGGTTTGTAGAGAGGAAGAGAAGAAGAGGTCGGAGGAGGAGAAGGGGAGGAGACTAGGAGGAAGAGAAGAAGGAAGAGGACTAGAAGGAGGAAGAAGAGGAGGAGGAGGAAGACTGTGGGGTCCTTGGTGCTCTCTGAGTTTGGACGTTTTCTTCCTGACATTCATTACCCAACTAACTGTCATCAGTGCTAGAAGGGAGTGGGGTATGTAGAGAGGAAGAGAAGAAGAAGAGAGGAGAGAGGAGGAGGAAGAAGAAGAGGAGGAGGAGGAAGACTGTGGGGTCCTTGGTGCTCTCTGAGTTTGGACGTTTTCTTCCTGACATTTCATTACCCAACTAACTAATGTCATCAGTGCTAGAAGGGAGTGGGGTATGTAAGAGGAAGAGAAAAGAAGGAGGAGGAAGGGAGGAGGAAGAAGAGGAGGAGGAGGAAGACTGTGGGGTCCTTGGTGCTTTCTGAGTTGGACGTTTTCTTCCTGACATTTCATTACCCAACTAACTAATGTCATCAGTGCTAGAAGGGAGTGGGGTATGTAAGAGGAAAGAAGAAGAATAGGAGGAGGAGAGAGGAGGAAGAAAGAGGAGGAGGAGAAGAGGAGAGGAGGGTGGGCTCCTTGATGCTTTCTGAGCTTGGGTTTTTGCTGACATTTCATTACCCAACTAAGTCACGTCATCCGTGGTAGATGGTGGGGTTTTTTTTGGGGTGGGGGGAGCGAGGAGAAACGATGACTGTAGCATCCTTTATTCTTCTGAAGTTGGTTGTTTCCTTGCAGCTCTTCATTTCTGAGCTACCGTAGGTAACGCCATCAGTGCTAGAAGGGAGTGAATTGTGAAAGTTTATTTTAGGCCCGCCCTTTTCCCTTATGGGACTCAGGGCGGCTTACAACTTATGGGAAAGGATACAAACATGACATATAAAACAATACGTAATTAAAAATAGAAACAACATTGTTGGGTGAGGTTTGTGGAGAGCAGGAAGGAGAGGAGGGGATAGGGAAAGAAAGAGGGGAAGGAAGGACGACAAGGAAGCAAGAAAGAAAAATGAAGATGGCAGATAAAGGGCAGGAAGGAGGAAAGAAGGACGGAAGGAAGGAAGGAAAGATTAGAGAAGGAGAATAGGACAGGAGAAGGAGTAGATAGATAATAGGAGGAGTTAGCAGAAGGAGGAGGGAGGATGAGAGAAGGTGGTTAGACAAAAAGGAGAAGGGGTGAAGGGGTCGAAAGATAGAGCAGGAGGAGTAGGATGTGTTTTCAACTCTTGTGTAGGAACAAACTGCATTTGATACTAGCGATATGGTCCTTTTCTTCTTTCTTCTCCAGAGTAGAAGAGTAGAAGACTCTTCTACTCCCGTCTCGACAACCTCCCAGTGGGAGAGTCTAAGGTCCTACTTTGGGGTCTGGGGGGGGGGGGAGGCATCCTTCCACAACCGAGCCAGCCTCTTCCTGGAGGGTTATCCTCGAAGCCGAGCAGGGAGAAGGCCAGGACTACGCTGAAGCTCAGGCCTGAACTCTGCCGCAGCCGCCTGGCCTGCTCCCACGTTGCACAAATCCGTGTAACAACAAAAGTCGGGTGATTCTCCCCGATGGTGTCCGGCTCGGAGGGCTCACAGTTCTTGGAGCAAGATTTGCTGACCGTGACGTTTCCAAAGAAAGGGTAACCTGGGAGAGATCAGGGGAAGAAGAAGGGAAAGAGAAAAAGAAATGATAATCCAAGAAGGGTTTTTTGCTAACGGGGATGTTCGGATGGAGCCCAGCCCATCATTCAGCCCCCCGAGTTCTCCCTCTCAGGGTGGCTCAGGCCGTAGGAAGGGAAACCCAGAGTTTGTGGATTGGATCTGGATCTCTCCCAAGCTCAGGAGATCACATCCGACCCAGCCAGGAGCCACATTTTTTGGGATCCCTCCCTGTCCCTTGGGAATTCGATCTCTCCCCCTCTCTTTTCTCCCTCTTTTTACCTGTGGTTTCTTTCCTCCGTCAAATCAACACTTTATTCTATCTATCTGTCTGCCTGTCTGTTTGTCTATCTATTTCTATCATCGTCACTTATTTATCTTTCTTTCTCTCTCTCTCTCCCTCCCTCTTCACTTAGTTGTCTTCCTTCTTTCAAATATCTATCATCTATCCATCTGTCTGTCAGTGTCTGTCTGTCTGTCTGTCTGTCTGTCTCTATCTATCTATCTATCTATCTATCTATATCTCTATCTATCTATCTATCTATCTATCTATCTATCTATCATTCCACCTTTCTCTTCTTTCTTTTTTTCAATATCTATCTATCTATCTTTCTACCTATCATCTTCACTTATCTTTCTATCTTTCTATCTTTCTCTTTCTTTCTATCTTTCTGTCATCTATCTATCTCCACCTTTCCCCTCTCTCTTTTCTTTCTTTCTTTTTCAATATCTATCTACCTATCATCTTCACTTATTTTTTTATTTCTTTCTATATCTGTCTTTCTATCTTTCTATCTATCTATCTATCTATCTATCTACCATTCTAAATCTTTCTGTATCTTCACTTATCTTTCTTTCTTTCTTTTTTTCTTTCTATCTATATCAATCTATTTCTATCGTCACTTATCTTTCTTTCTTTCTATCAATCATCTCCCCTCTCTCTCTCTCTCTCTCTTTCAATATCTAGCTATCTTTCTACCTATCATCTTCACTTAGCTATCCCTCTATCTCTAAATCTTCACTTATTTATCTTCCTTCCTTCCTTCCTTCCTTCCTTCCTTCCTTCCTCCTTCCTTCCTTTCAATATCTATCATCTATCTGTCTTTCTGTCGGTTGTCTGTCTGTCTGTCTGTCTGTCTGTCTGTCTATCTATCTATCGATCTATCTATCTATCTATCTATCTATCTATCTATCATCACCTTTCTCTCTCTCCTTCCTTCCTTTCAATATCTATCTATCTGTCTGTCGGTGTCTGTCTGTTTCTATTATCTATCTATATCTATCTATTATCTCCACCTTTTCTCTCTCTTTCTCTCTCTCTCTCTTTCTTTTTCAATATCTATCTATCTTTCTACCTATCTAATCTTCATCTTCCTTCCTTCCTTCCTTCCTTCCTTCCTTCCTTCCTTCCTTCCTTTCTTTCTTTCTTTGTCTGTCTATCCTATCTGATCCTATCCTATCCTTTGTGGCTGCCCCTCAAATATTGGAAATTGTTATCATATCACCCCTGGTCCTTCTCTTCACCAGGCTAACCATGCCCAGTCCTGCAACCGTTCATCGTAGGTTTTAATCCTCCAGTCCCCTAATCAGCTTTGTTGCTCTTCTCTTCACTCTTTCCAGAGTCTCCACATCTTTTTTTTATTTTGTGGTGACCAAAACTGAACGCAATATTCCAAGTGTGGCCTTCCCAAGGCCTTATAAAGCAAGCTATTAACATTCCACATGATTTTGATTCTCTCTCTCTCTTAATGCAGCCTAGGATCATATTGGCCTTCTTTGGCTGCTGCCACACATTGTTGGCTCATCTTAGAATCCATAAGATAGGTGTGCCAGCAGCATGGATTCTAAGGGTCCTTGGCGCTGAAATGAGCAGAAAGTGGCCAGAAACCCATCAGCCACAGAATCAGAATGAAAATAACTCTCACCTGGCTGAGAGTTTCAGTACAAACAAAGCTTAAACCCCAGAGCGAAATAAGAGGAGGTCAACAGACAGGTGAGTTGGGTCTCCACCTGAATCCACAGAGTGGCACCGTTGTCTTGCAAGCAGTGGTATTCACTGGGCAGTCAGTGATGTGGAGGCAGTAGCTGACATCCATGGGTTCACTGCAGGTGTAACACCGCAGAGAGAGAACTGCAAGGCCAGAGAAGAACATTAGAATCGGCAGGATGAAAGGGAGTCCCCATTTCTATCAGGACTGAGATTTACATCTTGACAATCGGGGGAAGTTTTTTGAAACAGCTGAAGCAAAGCTTTTTTTAAAAAACTTTTGTAAAGTTTTTTTTTTTAACTTAGGTAAAGGGAAGTTTTAAATGAGGTTTTTAGTTTTGTAGAGTAATAAATACAGGGAATGGAATGGAAATGGAAATGGAAAGAAAGGAAAGAAAAGAAAAGAAAAAAGGAAAGAAGAAAAGAAAATGGAATGGAGTAGACTAGAGGAGAGGAAGAGAAGAGGAAGAGAAATAATAGAATAGAATAAGGAAGAGCAAGAGAAGAAAAAGAAAAGAAGAAGAGAAGAAAAAGAGGAAGAGAAGAGATAATAGAATAAGGACAAAGAAGAGGAAGAGAAAGAAAAAGAAGAGGAAAAGAGGAAGAGAAGAGGAATAGAAATAATAGAATAAGGAAGAGAAGAAAAACGAAAAGAAGAAGAGGAAAAAGAGGAAGAGAAGAGGAAGAGAATAATAGAATAAGGAAGAGAAGAAGAGAAAAAGAAAAAAAAGGAAGGGAAGAGACGAGGAAGAGAAGAGGAATAATGGAATAGAAGAGAAGAATAGAAATAGATGAGAAGAGAAATAATAGAATGAGGAAGAAAAAAAAGAAAAGAGGAAGAGGAGAAGAGAAAAGGAAGAGAGGAGAAATAATAAAACAGAACAGAATAGAAATGAGGAGAAGAGAAGAATTGGAAAGTTGAATAAAAGCACTTTATTCTAGAGGCAACATGACCCCACTGGTCACGTGATTTACATTCAGACTCTTGGCAACTGACTCACATTTATGACGGTTCAAGTGCCCCGAGGTCACCTGATCCCCTTCGCCGACCCTTTCGGCCTAGCAAAGACAGCAGGGAAGCCAGCTTCACTGAATGGCCATGTTACTAATTTAACAACGGCAGTGTTCTGCTTAACAACGGTTGACAAGAAACCCTCGTAAAATGGGGGCAAAAACTCACTTAGCAAAATATCTCACTTAGTGACATAATTTTGGGGTCGATTGTGGTCGTAAGTTGAGGACTACCAGCATATACCCTTTCTATAAGAGTAAAAAGCCGAGGTGTTATGTTATTAGCTTAATCTACTGCGCCCAAAGGAATCAGGAATCACTGCGTATTATTTCCTCTTCCCTCCCTTATTCGCTCATTATTTGCTTTTGTGGTCTTGTATTTTATATTATATTTTGATGACCTCATAAGTTTTGAAACCAGGAAGAGAAAACAATATCTCCATAGATTGCCGATAGACCAGTGGCTAAGACGCTGAGCTTGTCCATCAGAAAGGTCGGCGGTTCGGCGGTTCGAATCCCTAGTACAGGTCTCCTGCGTGAGCAGGGGGTTGGACGAGATGACCTCCAAGGTCCCTTCCGACTCTGTTACTGTTTAAGAGAAACTCAAGGCTCTAGGAATCTGTAGAGTAGCTAAGTTTGCAACTTACCTGGGAGTAAACACCTGGAGTCCTATTAAATCAACTGGCAACAGGTTTGATTTTCTGCAAATCACCCTGGTTGAGGTCACTCCATAATCTTGACTGGGTTAACTTTAGGGTGAATCCCGTTTCCCATTATTAAAACGTATCATAAATAGAATTCACTCTTCCCTCTCTCCATTGTATTTGCATAGCATATTCTAATGGGCATTCTTTGCAATCCTACACATTGATTTTCTATGAATTTGATCCCAGGGGTCAGTCAATCAACCAATCAATCAGAATAAAGCTGGAAAGGACCTTGGAGGTCTTCTAGTCCAACCCCTTGCTCAAGCAGGAGACCCTATGCCATTTCAATCAGAATAGAGCTGGAAGGGGACCTTGGAGGTCATCTAGTCCTGCCCCCTGCTCACGCAGGAGACCCTATGCCATTTTCAATGAGAATAGAGCTGGAAGGGACCTTGGAGGTTCATCTAGTCCTGCCCTCTGCTCAAGCAGGAGACCCTATGCCATTTCAATGAGAATAGAGCTGGAAGGGACCTTGGAGGTCATCTAGTCCTGCCCCCTGCTCAAGCAGGAGACCCTATGCCATTTCAATGAGAATAGAGCTGGAAGGGACCTTGGAGGTATCTAGTCCTGCCCTCTGCTCAAGCAGGAGACCCCTATGCCATTTCAATGAGAATAGAGCTGGAAGGGACCTTGGAGGGTCATCTAGTCCTGCCCCTGCTCAAGCAGGAGACCCTATGCCATTTCAATGAGAATAGAGCTGGAAGGGACCTTGGAGGTCTTCTAGTCCAACCCCCTGCTCAAGCAGGAGACCCTATGCCATTTCAATCAGAATAGAGTTGGAAGGGACCTTGGAGGTCATCTAGTCCTGCCCCCTGCTCAAGCAGGAGACCCCTATGCCATTTCAATGAGAATAGAGCTGGAAGGGACCTTGGAGGTCTTCTAGTCCAACCCCCCTGCTCAAGCAGTGAGACCCTATGCCATTTCAATCAGAATAGAGTTGGAAGGGACCTTGGAGGTCTTCTAGTCCAGCCCCCTCCTCAATCAGGAGACCCTATGCCATTTCAATGAGAATAGAGCTGGAAGGGACCTTGGAGGTCTTCTAGTCCAACCCTATGCTCAAGCAGGAGACCTATGCCATTTCAATGAGAATAGAGCTGGAAGGGACCTTGGAGGTCTTCTAGTCCAACCCTATGCTCAAGCAGGAGACCCTATGCCATTTCAATGAGAATAGAGCTGGAAGGGACCTTGGAGGTCCTTCTAGTCCAGCCCCCTGCTCAATCAGGAGACCCTATGCCATTTCATCAGAATAGAGCTGGAAGGGACCTTGGAGGTCCTCTAGTCCAGCCCCCTGCTCAAGCAGGAGACCCTATGCCATTTCAATCAGAATAGAGCTGGAAAGGACCTTGGAGGTCTTCTAGTCCAACCCCTGCTCAGCAGGAGACCCTCTACCATTTCCAGTCTCTTCTTAAAAGCCCCAACGATGGAGTTGCAACCACGACTTCTGGTGACAAGTTGTTCCATTGGTTAATTGTCCTCACTGTTAGGAAGTTTCTCCTTAATTCCAGGTTGGTCTCTCCTTGATTAGTTTCCATCCATTGTTTTCTTGTCCTGCTTTTTGGTGCTTTGGAAAATAAGTCCCCCCCCCCCTCTTCTTTGCAACAGCCTCTCAAATACTACAATATTGCTACCATGTGCCCTCCAGTCCCTTTTTTCTCTCTAGACTGTCCATGGCCCAAATCCTGCAACTCTTCTTCATATGCTTTAGTCTCCAGGCCCTTAATCATTTCAGTTGCTTAGTTATAACGCTTCAGCAAGAGAGATTTGTGTTCTTTACCCCACAAATATCTGACCCATTTTCCTTGCGAAAGTTTGCAGCAAAACAACTAATTGCCATGTCTGTATTCTATATGGTGGCGTTATTAACCGATTGGGAATCAGTTAACTTTGCCAATCGCCTGCACGTTAGTTGCAAAGTTCTAAATGAAGTCCTTAAGCACCACCACTACCTTCTTCTTCCATTCCATTCTGTGTTTATTGTTCTGTTTTTGTTTGTGTTCCGTTCTGTTCCATTCCTTCTATTATAATTTAGGAGTGCAAATCTTTAATAAACCGAAGGGATGTGAGTGAGTAAGCCTACGTAATCCTCATGCCCTGTAAGAAGTAAATCAAGATGTTTCACACCACATCTTTGGGGGGACACGTTGCAAAATAAGATAGAGGAATTGGGTAGGTCTAGTCTAGTGAAGAGAAGGACCAGGGGAAGCATGATAGCAGTCTTCCAATATTTGAAGGGCTGCCCCAAAGAAGAGGGAGTCAAGCTATTCTCCAAAGCAGCTAAGGGCAAAACGAGAAGAAACAGATGGAAACTAATCAAGGAGAGAAGCAACTTGGAGTTAAGGAGGAAATTCCTAAGAGTGAGGATAATTAATCAGTGGAATGATTTGCCTCTCGGAGATGTGGGTGCTTCATCAATGGAGGTTTTTGAGAAGAGATTGGACAGCTGTTTGTCTGAAATGGTCCCTCCTTGTCCTTCTCCACCACCACCACCTCCTCCTCCTCTTCATCATCTTCTTCTTCCCTCCTCTTCATCCTCTCTGTCCCCTTCCTTCCTTCCTTCCTTCCTTCTTCTCTTCCCCTCCTCCTCGTCCTCTCTGTCGCCTTCTTCCTTCCTTCCTTCCTTCCTTCCTTCCTTCCTCCTTCTTCCTTCCTCCTTCTCTCTATCAGCATCAACTAGCTCCTACCATACAAAGGCTACTTCTGAGGAACCACAAGACATTTTTTCTCACCCTACGAAAAAGAAACCTGAGTGCCCTTGCCGAAGATTCAGTGCCTCTTCTTTTTACATTGCCCAAATATTTCTCAACAAAAGTTGACCTTACCAAGGTCGGCAGATGCTGCAAAAATCAGCCAGGTAGCCAGATATACTTTCATCACGGCGCAGAAAAACGCTCACACACCTGCAGACCTTCCGTGTCGAGCTCAGCACAGCAATGAAGGAGAACAGGTTTGCTCAGTTAGCAAAAATGTGATCTCCCTTGGACACGCTCCACCTCTTATCTTCTCCTCCCACTTCTCTGTTCTCCAAGGGAAGAAGGCTCAAGAGGACCAAGGAGAAGAAAAGAGTTGGGTCAACAAAGCTCGGACCAGAATGGATACGAACTTCGATCTTCAAGCTTGGTGAGAAGGTCTTTGGTTGAGAACCATGTGGATAGACCCATTAATTGTAGCGTGGGCACGACAAAACCCGCGGTCCACTAAAGCGTGCCCGATTAAAGCGCGTACCTGACGTCATCAGCAGCGCGACAACAACGACCGCGGAGAAAAAGGGCGCTTTAAAAAGCGCTTTTAAAGCAAGCCGATTCACGCTAAGGTAAGGGTTAGGGTTAGGGTTAGGTTAAGCGTTAGGGTTAGGTTTAGGGTTAGGTTAAGCGTTAGGGTTAGGTTTAGGGTTAGGTTAAGCGTTAGGGTTAGGTTTAGGGTTAGGTTAAGCGTTAGGGTTAGGTTTAGGGTTAGGTTAAGGGTTAGCGTTAGGTTTAGGGTTAGGTTAAGGGTTAGGTTTAGAGTTAGGGTTAGGGTTAGGGTTAGGTTAAGCGTTAGGGTTAGGGTTAGGTTAAGCGTTAGGGTTAGGGTTAGGGTTAGGTTAAGGGTTAGGGTTAGGGTTAGGTTTAGGGTTAGGTTAAGCGTTAGGTTTAGGTTTAGGGTTAGGTTTAGCGTTAGGTTAAGGGTTAGGTTAAGCGTTAGGTTTCGGGGGGTTAGGTTTAGGTTTACGCGTTAATTTCAGCTTTACCGCTCACAGCGTGCTTTTTTCGTCGCGCTGTGATGACGTCAGGTACGTGGTTTCGTCGAGCGCGCTTTAGTCGACCGCGGTTTTGTGGTGGAACCTAATTGTAGTGGGGTATTTTTTTTTATTTAGCAATGGGCAAAATACAACCAAGTAGACTGAAAACTCAATTGAGTTGGATCTTCCCGTTCTTTGGATGTCTTCAAGGGGATTATTTCCATTACCTTTTCTAGACCAGTTCTCGAATAAAGCTCACCTGTCTGGAATCCACACTGTATACAATTGAGCGAGTCCAGAGGTATTTCACGAGAAGGGTCCTCCACTCCTCTGCTCACAACAGAATCCCTTATGCCACCACGTTTGAAGTTTGGGTTTGGACAACCTAGAACTACGCTGCCTATAGTCCTGACCTAAGTGTAGTACACAAAATTATCTGCTACAACTTCCTACCTGTCAATGACTTCTTCAGCTTCAACCACAATAACACATGGGCAAACAGTCGATACAAACTCAAGGTTAACCGCTCCAAACTCCATGCAGAAAATACGACTTGAGCAACAGAGTGGTCAACGCCTGGAATGCTCTACCTGGCTCTGTGGTGTCTTCCCCCAAACCCCCAAAACTTTAATCCTAGACTGTCAACCTCGCCCCATTCCTAGAGGTCTGTAAGTAGCGTGCATAAGTGCACCAGCGTGCCAACCATCCCTGTCCTAATGTTCTTTTTTATCCGTATCCATGTCATGTATTCAAAATCGTCTTTATACTTGCATCTGTTATCTAATTCATGCTTGACAAAATAAAATAAAGAAATAAACAGCACAGAACACTGTGATCTTCGTACCAAAAGTGGTTCCTATTTTTTCCATTTACAATTTTACATGCATTCGAAGTGCTAGGTTGGCAGAAGCTGGGACAAGTAATGGGAGGTCACTCCATTACACGGCGCTAGGGATTTGAAACCGCCAAACTGCCGGCCTTTCTGATTGACGAGCTCAGTGTCTTAGCCATTGGGCCACCCCGCCCCTTATGGAGACTTCCTTATAAGAAAGAAAACAGATGAGTCAATATTTTGATGGTTGTGTAATCGATACTATTATGGAAGATAGCATACACTGTAAAGGTGATTGATATTATCACATATTTATTTATACATTATTGCATATTGGTTTATATATATCAGGAGACCCTATACCATTTGAGACAAATAGCTGTCCAGTCTCTTCTTAAATCCTCAAGGGATGAGCACCCACAACTTCTAAAGTCCAGCTGTTCCACCGGTTGATTGTCCTGACTATCAGGAAATTTCTTCTAGATTGTATCTCTTTTGATTAATTTCCATCATTGCTTCTTAAATTAAATTTGATACATTCTTTTAAGTTCAATAAATTTGAATTTAATTCTTAAATTTAATTCTTAAATTTAATTCTTAAA
Organism: Thamnophis elegans; assembly: GCF_009769535.1. Classification (NCBI taxonomy): domain Eukaryota; kingdom Metazoa; phylum Chordata; class Lepidosauria; order Squamata; family Natricidae; genus Thamnophis; species Thamnophis elegans. The sequence goes on along the minus strand of NC_045548.1, from coordinate 78,035,732 downwards.
TTTAATTCTTAAATTTAATTCTTAAATTTAATTCTTAAATCTAATTCTTAAACTTAATTCTTAATTTTAATTCTTAAATTTAATTCTTAATTTTAATTCTTTAATTTTATTCTTAAATTGTATTCTTACATTTTATTCTTAATATTAATTCTTAAATTTTATTCTTAAATTTTATTCTTAAATTTAATTCTTAATTCATTCTTAATTTTAATTCTTAAATTTAATTCTTAATTTTAATTCTTTAATTTTATTCTTAAATTGTATTCTTAATTTTATTCTTAAATTTAATTCTTGCATTTAATTCTTAATATTAATTCCTAAATTTTATTCTTAAATTTAATTCTTAATTCAATTCTTAAATTCAATTCTTAAATTCATTCTTAAATTCAATTCTTTAATTTAATTCTTAAATTTAATTCTTAAATTTAATTCTTAATTTTAATTCATAAATTTTATTCTTAAATTAAAATGTGATAAGAGGACATTTCTTCCTTCTCCTCTTCTTCGTTTTCCTCCCCATTTTTCTGCAAGCATAATGGAGGGGGGGGGTCTCAAACCCCCTTCCTTGGCGTCAGATTTACAGAAAAGTGTGTTGTTAGAAGAAGCAAAGTTTTCTTCTAACTTTTTCTCCAGAGCATCCGCCTGGGGTCCATCCATGAGGGAGAAGAAGAAGAAGAAGAAGAAGAAGAAGAAGAAGAAGAAGAAGAAGAAGAAGAAGAGGAGGAGGAGGAGGAGGAGGATGGAGGTGGAGGGAAGAGGAGGAGGAGAAGAAGAAGAAGAAGAGGAGGAGGAGGAAAAAGAAGAAGAGGGGGAGGATCAAGAAGAAGAGGAGGAGGGAGGAAGAAGAAGAAGAAAGGAGGAGAGGAGGGGGAAGAAGAGGAGGAGGAGGAAGAAGAAAAGGAGGAGGAGGAAGAAGAGAGGAGGAGGGAAGAAGAAAAGAGGGGGGGAGGAGGAAGAAGGAGAGGAGGAGAAGAAGAGAGAAAAGGAGGAGGAAGAAGAGGAGGAGGGGAAGAAGAAAGGAGGAGAGGAACGGAAGAGGAGGAGAGGAAGAAGAAAGGAGGAAGAAGAAGAAGAGAAAAGAGAGGAGGGAGGAAGAAGAAGAGGGAGAGGAAGAAGAAGAGGAGGAGGAAAAGAAGAAGAAAGGAGGGGAGGAGGAGGAAGAGAGAGGAGGAAGAAAAAGGAGGAGGAGGAAAGAAGGAGGCGGAGAAGAAGAAAAGGAGAGGAGAGAAGAGGAGGGAGAGAGAAGAAAAAAGGAGGAGGAGAAGAAGAGGAGGAGAGGAAGAAGAAAAGGAGGCGGAAGAAGAAGAGGGAGGAGAAAGAAGAGAGGATGAGGAAGAAAGAAAAGAGGGGGAGGAGGAAGACAGAAGAGGAGAGGAGGAAGAGAAGAAAAGGGAGGAGGGGAGGGGAGAAGAAGAGGAGGAGGAGAAGAAGAAAAGGAGGAGGAGAGAAGAGAGGAGAGGAAGAAGAAAAGGAGGGGGGAGGCGGAGGAGAGAAGAGGAGGAGGAAGAAGAAGAAGAAGAAGAGGAGGAGGAAGACAGTGGGGCCCTTGGGTGTCTCTGAGCTTGGTTGTTTGCTTGCAAGCCTTCATTACCCAACTAGCTAACATCATCAGTGCTAGGAGGGAGTGGGGTTTGTGTGGAGCAGGAGGGGGAGGAGGAGGAGGAAGAAGAAGAGGAGGACTGTGGGGTCCTTGGTGCTCTCTGAGGTTGGTTATTTTCGTGCAGACCTTCCATTATCAAACTAAGTAACATGATCAGTGCTAGAAGAGAGTGGAGTTTATGGAGAGGAGGAGGAGGAGGAAGAGGAGGACTGTGGGGTCCTGGTGCTCTCTGAGCTTGGTTATTTTCATGCAGACCTTTCATTGCCAAACTAGATAGCATCATCAGTGCTCGGAGGGAGTGCGGTTTGCTCTGTTTGTGTACAAATGACCTAATGGGAGCGTTCTTGATAATTCCCCTGATTAGGCTGTTATTTACGGATGGATTATTTGTCTGAATTGGTAACTCCGTGACTCAGGTAGTACAACCAGTTCTGTGGACAGAGGGGATCCCACAAATCCCAGGATCTCTTCAGTGGAAGAAATAGATCACAAAACAAGACACATGTGGGAAAACAGGAAAACAAAGGACAGGAAGACAGTTGAGACAGCCAAACCACTTATTTCATTCCCCTTTTAATACAAGCCGGTCTCATTTGCGCTTCCTACACAAATGTTAACTGGAACCCAATTATCCTTTGAATTCGCTGAATTACATTAAAAGGAAAAAAAAAGGATCCGTACATTAGAGGCAGGGCTACAGTGGAGCCAAAGGCATATATTAGGCGAAATTGCTTGTAAAAACATGTACACCTGGGGGAGGAAATTTGCCTACAAATGGTGCGGGCTCTTGCGTTTTAATTGCCGTGCTAATGCAGAATTAGTTGATGAGTTGATCTTGCGGGTGAATAAAATGGGGCTCCGGTTGGAACTAAAATCGCGACCTGCGTCTACAGTGGAGGTTGCATGGAGGGCAGAAAAGGCCAGGAAATCATCTTTAGCTCTTCAAATAGTTTTAAAATTACTGCAACGAGATGAAACTGTGGCTGGACGCAAATAAGGGCAACAGCTGGAGGCTAAAACATATGAAGAACGGTTGCAGGAACTGGGTAGGTCTAGTTTAATGAAAAGAAGGACCAGGGGAGACATGATAGCAGTCTTCCAATATCTCAGGGGTTGCCACAAAGAAGAGGGAGTCAAGCTATTCTCCAAAGCACCTGAGGGTAGAACAAGAAGCAATGGGTGGAAACTAATCAAGGAGAGAAGCAGCTTAGGAAAAAAAAATTCTGAGAGTTAGAACAATTAATTCATGGAACAACTTTCCCCCAGAAGTTGTCAGTGTTCCAACACTGGAAGTTTTAAAGAAGAGATTGGATAACCATTTATCTGAAGTGGTGTAGGGTCTCCTACTTGAGCAGGGGGTTAGACTAGAAGACCTCCAAGGCCCCTTCCAACTCTGTTATTCTGTGCTATCCTATCCTGTCCGGTCACAACCCCTGTGAAAACCCTATTTTTTCCATCTGATAGGAGCGTACTTTTGGGAATTTGTTGTACTTTCAGAAATGAGGCATGTGATCCTTAATTTTTCCCCATTTTTTTCTGGTGACCCTGTATGACTAGTACTGGTAAAACCAGGTGAATTATGAGCTAATCAATCCATTTTCACCTCACGTTTAAGAGAACGCCTTTCTGACAGATGATACAGAAGCTAAGAGAAAGGAACAGGTGTGTAACTTCTGATAGGTGTGGCTTTCTTTGGAGGTATTGTTTTGTGTCAATGTACCGTATCCTTGGAGTGTTCCCGGGCCTTCTAAAAACTGAAGAATGTTGCAGAGCAACCAGATTTTCTGAGGTGAGTTCAACCAAGTGGAAGCCACAGTTGCATTGTCTTCTAAGGGTGGAATCCTCACAAGATTGGATGGATGGATGGATGGATGGATGGAAGATAGCTAGCCAGATCTATTTCCCAAACCTCATTGTGCACAATATTCTAAACTCCCTGTGTACAAAATTATTTATCACGTAGACTTTGCACAATGCATTTTCTTCACTCATTCTAAGCGAAAGCTTTATGTCGACTTTTGGCCTTGATAAATTTAATTTTTGTTTATTTATTTTTTTCATTGTGGTGGTTTATTCGACTTGTATGCCGCCCTATTCCTGAAGGGACTCAGGGCGGCTAACAAATGAGGAGGGAAGGGGCACAGATACAAAAAGAGTAAAAACAGAAACATTGTGAATCTTACAATGAATTAAGATAGATAGATAGATAGATAAATAGATAGAAAGAAAGAAATAGAGAGAGATGATAGATAAATAGATAAATAGGCTGATGGATGTATGATATATAGATAGATAGATACGATAGATAGATAGATACGATAGATAGATAGATAGATAGATAGATAGATAGATAGATAGATAGATAGATAGATAGATAGATAGATTAATAGATAAATAGATGATAGCTGATAGCTGATAGATAAATAGACAGGCAGGTGGATGGATGACATAGGTAGGTAGGTAGGTAGGTAGGTAGGTAGGTAGATAGATAGATACATACATACATACATACATACATAGATGATAGATGATAGATGGTTCCACCACAAAACCGTGTTCGACTAAAGGGCGCTCGACGAAACCGCGTAGCTGACGTCATCACAGCGCGACAACAGCGCGGAGAAAAAAGCACACTGTAAACGCTAAATCTAAAATTAACCCCTAAACCTAAACCTAACCCTAACCCTAACCCTAAACCTAACCCTAAACCTAACCCTTAACCTAACCCTTAACCTAACCCTAAACCTAATCCTAACCCTTAACCTAACCCTAACCTTTAACCTAACCCTAAACCTAAACCTAACCCTAAACCTAACCCTAAACCTAACCCTAAACCTAACCCTAAACCTAACCCTTAACCTAACCCTAAACCTAATCCTAACCCTTAACCTAACCCTAACCTTTAACCTAACCCTAAACCTAACCCTAAACCTAACCCTAAACCTAACCCTTACCTTAACGTGAATCGGCTTGCTTTCAAAGCGCTATTTAAAGCGCCCTTTCTCCGCGCTCGCTGTTGTCGCCCTGCTGATGACGTCAGCGACGTGGTTTAATCAGGCGCGCTTTAGTTGAGCGCGGTTTTGTCGTGCCACGATGATAGATGATAGATGATAGATGATAGATGATAGATGATAGATGATAGATATATGATAGTTAGATAATATTCCCCCTTCTCTTATTTTCTATCACCTATTCTAGTTTTCAATCACGTCACTTTTTATTAAACGAACATCTTCAGCTCTAATTGGATGGTGGGGAATGGAAGGATTCAGAATCAGAATCAGAATAGAGCTGGAAGGGACCTTAGAGGTCTTCCAATCCAGCCCCCTGCTCAAGCAGGAGACCCTAGACCATTTCAATCAGAATAGAGCTGGAAGGGACCTTAGAGGTCTTCTAGTCCAGCCCCCTGCTCAAGCAGGAGACCCTATGCCATTTCAATCAGAATAGAGCTGGAAGGGACCTTAGAGGTCTTCTAGTCCAGCCCCTGCTCAAGCAGGAGACCCTAGACCATTTCAATCAGAATAGAGCTGGAAGGGACCTTAGAGGTCTTCTAGTCCAGCCCCCTGCTCAAGCAGGAGACCCTATGCCATTTCAATCAGAATAGAGCTGGAAGGGACCTTAGAGGTCTTCTAGTCCAGCCCCCTGCTCAAGCAGGAGACCCAATGCCATTTCAATCAGAATAAGCTGGAAGGGACCTTGAGGTCTTCTAGTCCAGCCCCCTGCTCAAGCAGGAGACCCTAGACCATTTCAATCAGAATAGAGCTGGAAGGGACCCTTGGAGGTCTTCTAGTCCAGCCCCCTGCTCAAGCAGGAGATCCTATATCATTTCAGACAAGTGGCTTTCTGATTGGAAGGATTTGTCTGGTATCAGATAAATCCTTCCATTTCTCCACCATCCAGCCAGAGCGGAAGAAGCTTCTGGGATGAGAAGCAAAATGTCTCCAAAGAAAAACCAGAAAGTCCAGTTGCCTCTTGGGGAAAAAAAAGGCACCTTTGGGATCGTCACCAATTTTCCAAGAACTGCATTAAGAATAGAATAGAATTCTTTTTTGGCCAAGTGTGATTGGACACCCAAGGAATTTGCCTTTGGTGCAGATGCCCTCGTGTACATAAAAAGACAAGATAGACTTGTCACGAATTAAGGTGCAACATTTAAGTGATCGTCATAGGGTGCAAATAAGCAATCAGGAAACAATCAACGGGATTGCTTTCGCACAAAACGGGGGGGAAAAAAATCAATACACCCGCAGACGAAACAATAAGTAGAAAAATACTCGAATGTGCAGAAGATGGACAAAATGACAATAGAAAGTGAAAGAGAAGAATCGGATTTCTACAAAATTTGGAACAGAATTATAAGTGGCTAGAAAACAGAAGCCAGAACAGAAAATAGAGAATGTAAATATAATGGTGATATAAATAATTAATATATTTTATATATATACATAAATATAAAATATAATTATTTTATCAATTACATATATACATTCACAATTATGATCTCATGTTATTAATAATATGTATTTATAACAATTTTTTCCCTACGGTTGACAATATACTTGAACTTGCTTTCTTACCATCCCATAAATCCATCTTATCTTACAACGGTCCTACTTCTTCTTCCCTCCCTCCTCTTTCCTTCCCTCGTTTCTTCTCTCCTACTCTCCTTCCTTCCCTCCTTCCTTTCCTCCCTTCTTCCCCCTTCCCTCCCTCCTATCTCCTCTCCTTCTCTCCTTCCCTCCTTCCTTCCCTCCTTCCTTCCCTCCTTTCTTCTCTCCTTCCTTTCCCCCTTCCTTTCCTCCTTCCTTCCCCCCTTCTCTCCTACATTCCCTCCTTCCTTCCCTCCTTTCTTCTCTCCTTCTCTCCTTCTCTCCCTCCTTCCTTCCCTCCCTCCTTCCCCCTTTTCTTCTTTCTTCTCTCCTTCCTTCCTCCTCTCCTTTCCCTTCTCTCCTTCCCCTTCCTCCCCTTTACCCTTCCCCTCTTCTTCCCTTTCCTCCCCTCTTTCCTACTCTTACATTCCCTCCATTTCTTCCTCTGCCTTTCCCTTTCTCCTATTCCTCTTACAATTAATATTATTGTAAGTGTTACTACTGCTGTTGTTATATTATAGGGCAAAGTAAAATCAATAGGAAGGCAATGCAAAATGGAGAACTAGAAAGGCTAAATAGGAAAGCCGATGCAGAAGACTGTATAATTGCTTTACATTGTTATGTACGTTTTGGTTTTTTTGCTTTTTCTTGTTGTGTTTCTCTTTCTGTTTTTTAAGGTTTAAAATGTTCAATAAAAAAGGAAACAATATCAATATAAATCATAAGGATACAAGCAACAAAGCTACAATCCTGCAGCCATAAGTGGCAGGAGATGGGTGATAGGGACGATGAGAAGACTAATAGGAATAGCAATGCTGCCTTAGTGAATAGTTTGACAGTGGGGAGGGAATTATTCGTTGAGCAGAGTTATGACGTTCGGGGAAAAACTGTCCTTGTGTCTAGTTGTCTTGGTGTGCAGTGCTCTATAGCGTCGTTTTGAGGGTAGGAGTTGCAACAATTTATGTCCAGGATGCGAGGGGTCTGTAGATATTTTCACAGCCCTCTTTTTATTCCTCTTTTGAGGTCCTCAATGGAAGGCAGGTTGGCAGTAATGGTTTTTTCTGCAGTTCTAATTATCCCCTGAAAATCTGTCTCCGTCTTGTTGGGTTGCAGAAGAACCAAACCAGACAGTTGTGGAGGTGCAGATGGTTTAGAGGCTTCAGGCCCTCAAACGCAATTCACTTGAACCCTCAAACGTGATTCAAGTGACGTGACCCACAGAGAGCTGAGTTGAAGGGCCAATCCCAGCTTCGAGACCCACTGAGCTTCTCTATTCAAAATATCTGCTAAAGAATCAGGGGTGGAGAGACCACAAGGGAAACTTCAGAATAAGCGCCTCTCGCTTGAGAGAGGAGGGTCATAATTTCCTAAATCCTGCCGTCCTGAAACTCCAGTCTTATCTCTGTTAGTCTTTGGGAGACATTGTGCAACTGGTTTAGCCAAACTGAGTTCAGCCCACAGTTTATAAACAGGACTAGCTGATAACCTGGAGTTGCCAGGGTATTTATTTAAAGGGGGGGAAATGTCTGGACCAAACATAATTTCTAATGTTGGATTTTCCTCCCTTACCAGAAGGAACCCCCTTGTGGAGGACAGTGAAGCCGTTACCATGGCAACTCTACTGCACTGTACAGTAGAAGCCATTTTAAGGCACAACAGGTTGAATTGTAACAGAAAACACACACCAAGGGGTGTTTCCCGATAGTAAGTCATTGGTGTACCAAGTTCGGTTCAAATTGCTTGGAACACACACTCACACAAACAGAGTCATGTATGTATGTATGTATCAGGTGTGGGTTTCAACCGGTTCGCGGCGGTCCCTGCGAACCGGTTGGTTGGCGAACCCGGAAGTAAGTAACTTCCGGGAACGGCGAAGGGCCCACCCGCCCGCCCGCGTTCCTTACCCGGTTTTGATGAGTTCTGCACTTCCACGCATGCGCAGGACACATACAGGGCCTATGCGATCCTCCAGGAGCAGCTGGAGCATCGGGCAGATGCTAGTATGCATTCGTGCGTCGAACCGGTTGGAACGGGGCGAGAAACCCACCCCTGGTATGTATGTATGTATGTGTAGCATTTTTGCTGATAGTGGGGCCTGGAGAAGGGCTGAAAGGCAAAAGGAAGCAGTGTGCTCCTTCCCATATTTGGGCATACCAGGTGCTTTGACAAAAACACTATTTGTGTGTGTGAGTGTGTGTTTATATATATAAAATACAAAAAAATAGCCCCAAAAGAGGCCAAAAGCATCCTGAAAACAGCCAAAAACATAGCCCGTAAAGTGACCCTGAAAATGTCCCAAAAACGACCAAAAATATGATCAGGGGCGTGGCCAGCCAGTGGTGAGATTAGTCTGAACCGGTCAGAATGGTTGAATCCCACATCTGCCTTTGAGGCAAGTGGCCGACAGGCGGGACTGGGTGCGATGAGTGACGTTGAGTTGGCCACACCCACCCAGTCACATGACCATCCGGCCCCGCCTACCCAGCCGGGGAACCGGTTCTTAAATTATTTAAATCCCACCTGTGGGCTGAATCTAATCCCTCTGCTGGGTGGAAATGGAGATGTGCTAGACCACTGCTGATTTATTTTTGGTGTTACGTAGCTGGGTTTTGACAGCTGTGCTCTTCTCACAGCCGACTGTCAACGCTGGGAAGATTCAGACCGACACGGGACACAATTTCCCACCGTTGTGTAAACCCAGAGGGAGGAGAGAGAGGCTGTTCTGCCTTGGAGATTTGGAAAAATACAAGCCGATCAGCAAATCTCAGCAAATGCCCGTTTTATCTCCACTCTGTGCCCTGAAGGGCCCTCTTGATCCTTTAATTCTCCCTGTCAGAAACCCAGGGCCAATTTATGGGTGCTGCCAGGGAGGGGCACCATTGTCAATCAAAGCCCAGATAGGCTGTTGAAAGAAATCTTCTTCTGGGTTCAGTTCCAAGTGGGGGAAAAGACACTGGAAACATGGAGGCTGCTTGGAAAGATGGTTTTAATGGTGGACAGGATCACCTGGCTTGAGCCCTGAACAGAAAAGGTGATCACATGCTTCAATGTTGGTGGAGAAGAAGAGAAGGGAGGGCTGAGATGCTGAAAGTCCCTGGTTTTATCCCCTCTCTGGCCTTTGATCTGGAGCTTGTATTCTGATTGGTTGTCAGACTCCCATGGGGTCATGCAGGGGTAAATCTGTAGGCTGTGCTTTGAGTCCCAGTTTGGTTGAGCATCGCTTCTTCCCAGGTGCCCCGTGGTGAGTTGGGTAAAGGGCTAATACTATCATCCCTTAACCCCATCACTTTGGAGCTGAAGGGGGGAGGTCTTTGTTATGTAGAATAGACTGGCTCGGGCCTTTCCATGGCCCATTGACAAAGGTGGGGGCTACTAAGAGTGAGTCTGTTTCTTGCCTAAAAACACGCTTCTCCATTTCTTACCCAGGGAAACGTCATACCCTGCCTTTTTCAATGTTTCCCAGGATATTTGATTCTTCTAGGAGAGAGCTGGGTACTAACTTCCTACAAGGCAGAATGGAAAGACTTCCAATAGGCCCGAGGCCAGGAGGAATGTCTAGGGAGATTCTCAGTCACCCGTTGGGAGTCTGAATCCGCAGGGGAAGAGGAGCTGGGACAAGAACAAGTTTGTTTCCCAAACTTGACAGTTTGAAGATGTGCGGACTTCAACTCCTACATTTCCCCAGCCAGCCACTTGAAATCCATGCATCTTAAATCTGAAAGGTTGAGAACCGCAGCCCTCACCATGTTATCCCCCAAATATAGTTTGCAATTTCCTTCTGCATGCAAGGTGGCTCCAAATATAGAGGAACTCTCCCTCTCCCTCCCTCCCCCCTCTCTCTTTCCCATCTCTCTCTCTCTCTCTCTCTCTCTCCCTCCCTCCCTCTCTGTCTCTTTCTCATCTCCATCTCCCTCCCTCCCCCCTCTCTCTCATCATCATCATCATCATCTATCTTGCCAAAACAAGGGAACATAGGAACAATTTTCCCCTCCTGCCATCACTCTGCTGAACACCCAATTCATGCCTAAAGACATTTACCCTGGTAGTATGAGTATAGCATACTTATTCTCCTTCTATTCATCTTCTTAATTCCCTCTTCTTATTGGTATTATTATTTTGATGATGATGATGATGATTCTATGGTTGCTTTGTATGCATACTGAAAGCTTTTTTTTTTTTTAAACCGGAGACAAATTCCTTGTGTGTCTAATCACACTTGGTGTGAAATAAAGTGTTCTGTTCTGTTCTGTTCTGTTCTGTTCTATTCTATTCTATTCTATTCTATTCTATATCTACTCTACTATACCCTTCTCTACTCTACTCTATTTTCTATTTTCTATTTTCTTTTCTATTTTCTATTTTCTTTTCTATTTTTTCGTGATTTTAGTGATTTTATTAATATTTATAGGCCGCCCTTTTCCCTGAGGGGACTCAGGGCGGCTTACATAAAATGGGGAAGGGAGGGTACAGACAATAGACACAAAATAGTACATAAAAGTAAAATAGTAAACAACATTCATTCATCATTCGGGTGGGGACAGATTATCTTTATCCCCAGGCCTGACAGGCTAGCCAGGTCTTAAGGGCTGTGCGGAAGGTCTGGACGGTGGTGAGGGTACGAATCTCCACGGGGAGATCGTTCCATAGGGTCGGAGCTACTACTGAAAAGGCTCTCCTCCGTGTAGTTGCCAGTCGGCACTGACTGGCAGATGGAACTCGGAGAAGGCCTAATCTATGCGATCTAATTGGTCGCAGGGAGGTAATTGGCAGGAGGCGGTCTCTCAAGTACGCAGATCCACTGCCATGGAGGGCTTTATGAGTGACAAGTAGCACCTTGAAGCGCACCCGGAGCTCAACAGGTAGTCAGCGCAGCTCACGGAGGATAGGTGTTATGTGGGCGAACCGAGGTGCACCCACAATCACTCGTGCGGCCGCATTCTGGACTAGCTGAAGCCGCCGGATGCTCTTCAAGGGCAGCCCCATGTAGAGTACATTGCAGTATTCCAGCCTAGAGGTCACAAGGGCCCGAGTGACTGTTGTGAGGGCCTCCCGATTCAGGTAGGGTTGCAACTGGCGCACCAGGCGAACCTGGGCAAATGCCCAGGTTATCTTCTATTATACTATTATACTATTCTATACTGCATTCTGTTCTGTTCTGCTCTGCTCTGTTGTGCTCTCCCTATCCCTCCCTTCCCTTCCCTACCCTACCCTACCCTACCCTACCCTATCCTATCCTAACCTATGTCTTTAATAACAAACAATAAGCAATTGAATCCCATGGTTACTTTATAAGAGATCAATGTCTTCTTCAGCGGTTTTAAATGTAGCCTTGGGTGGAAATTTAGATTCTGCTTTTCTTTGCCTTAACTGCAAGCCTCCCTCATAGTGCCCTGCTCAGAATCATGCAGACCAAGCTGGTGAAAACCACCATCGCTATCTGGGCACGGAGGGTGGAGGAGGAGGAGGACTTGCTTTCAATGTTGCAGAGGTCGTTGGAACAGCAGGAGATGTTCCTTTTGGCAATGGAGATGTCCTTGTAGTATGCATTGCATGACGAAGCGCATTCCTTAGAGATGATGCTGACAAACCCCATCAGACCTGGAAAGGAGATTGACATGGAAGCTAGGGAGGCCCAGAAGGGACCCGGCTACCCATCCCATTTTATGGGGTAAGGCAGTGTGTTGTCCACAGTAACTCCCTAGCAGATGGGAAATGGGGCAGGATTTGTAAATCCAGAAGAAGAAGAAGAAGAAAGAAGAAGAAGAAGAAGAAGAAGAAGAAGAAGAGGAGGAGGAGGAGGAGGAGGAGGAGGAGGAGAGGAGGAGGAGGAGGAGGAGGAGGAGGAGGAGGAGGAGGAGGTGGTGGTGGTGGTGGTGGTTTGGGACCTTCAAACTTTTATCCTACAGGCTTCTCCCTGCCAATAGGAGAGAATATTCGTAGCTCAGGGTTGAACTGTGAATGCTTTCTGAGCTTGGTGGTTTTCTTGTAGATGTTTCCATGACCCAATGAGGGAACATCCTTAGTGGTAAAAGGAAGTGGGGTTTATGAGGAGGGCAACACTTACGGGGTCCTTGGTGCTTCTAAGCTTGATGTTTTTCTTGAAGATGTTTTACGACACAACTAAGTTGTGAACGTGTGGATCTTTTAATGTTGTTTTGTTTTTGTATGTCTTCCCCTTCCCTTTTTTACTTGTAAGCTGCCCTGAGTCTCTCGGGAGTGGGCGGCATACAAACTAACTAACTAACTAACTAACTAACTAACTAACTAACTAACTAACTAACCGAACGAACGAACGAACAAACAAACAAACAAACAAACTAGGGAACATCATCACTAACAACAGCTTCTAGCACTGATGATGTTCCCTGGTTGGGTAATGAAAGGTCTGCAAGAAAACCAAGAGAAAGAGGGAGGGAGAGAGAGAGAGAGAGAGAGAGAGAGAGAACACAAGAAAGAGTGAGAAAGAGAGAAAGGGAGAGAGAGAATGAGACTGAGAGAGAGAGAGAGAAAGAAAGAGAATGAGAGGGAGAGATTGAGAAAGAAAAAAAGAAAGAATGAGAAAGAGAAAGAAAGAGAATAAGAAAGAGAGTTAGAAAGAGAGAAAGGGAGAGAGAGAAAGAATGAGCATGAGGCAGAGTGAGGGAGAGAGAAAGAAAAAAGAGAGAGAATGAGAGAGATTGAGAAAGAAAAAAAAGAATGAGAAAAAGAAAGAAAGAGAATAAGAAATAGAGTTAGAAAGGGAGAGAGAGAAAGAATGAGCATGAGACAGAATGAGAGAGAGAGAGAAAGAAAAAAGAGAGAGAATGAGAGAGAGAGAGATTGAGAAAGAAAAAAAAGAAAGAATGAGAAAGAGAAAGAAAGAGAATAAGAAAGAGAGTTAGAAGAGGAGAAGGGAGAGAAGAATGAGCATGAGACAGAGTGAGAGAGAAAGAAAAAAAGAGAATGAGAGAGAGAGATTGAGAAAGAGAAAAGAGAATGAGAAAGAGAAAGAGAGAAAGAGAATAAGAAATAGAGTCAGAAAGAGAGAAAGGGAGAGAGAGAGAATGAGCATGAGGCAGAGTGAGAGAGAGAGAGAAAGAAAAAAAGAAAGAATGAGAAAGAGAAAGAAAGAGAATAAGAAACAGTTAGAAAGAGAGAAAGGGAGTGAGAGGAAGAATGAGCATGAGGCAGAGTGAGAGAGAGAGAGAAAGAGAGAGAGAGAGAATGAGAGAAAGAAAGAGAATGAGAAAGAAAGAGAGAGAGAAAGGATGAGAAAGAGAGCAGGAAGAGATACACAGAGTGAGGCAGTTTGCAGCTTGGCTTACTGATCACATCTGTTTTGCAAATCTGTTTTGTCTTTCCTTTGCAGAATACCGTCGTTTTGCATTTGTCGGTATAGAGTTGGATGCGGCAGGTGTAACACCAGAGCGAGCCACCTGCCAGAGAAGAGAGGCAAATTTTAGAGAGGAATTGAAGAGAGAGAGAGAGTTTATTGAAAACAGCCAAGTGTCTAGGTAGCTCTATTCATAAGCAAATGGCCCTCACTCAACATCCAAACCAAGACAAAACCATCATAGGAACTAACCAACACCCTTACAAAACACAAGCCTCTTCATTGCATCCTCTCACAGCAGCCCAAACGTCAACCAAGCTTAGCTCAGACAACCATGACCCCTTCATGGCCCCATGGAAATCTGACACACGCCAATAGAATACATGCCCTTCCACAGGAATAGGAAGCTCAAGTTATAGAGCCGAGGTGGCGCAGTGGTTAAATGCAGCACTGCAGGCTACTTCAGCTGACTGCAGTTCGGCTGTTCAAATCTCACCGGCTCAGGGTTGACTCAGCCTTCCATCCTTCCAAGGTGGGTAAAATGAGAACCCAGAGTGTTGTTGTTGGGGGCGGTATGCTGACTCTGTAAACCGCTTAGAGAGGGCTGAAAGCCCTATGAAGCGGTATATAAGTCTAACTGCTATTGCTAAGTGCAAAAGGTATAAAAGCCTCTCTCTCTCTCAACTTCAGGGGGTCAGCTGTCCCCAAGTCACTTGTGGCTCTGCTTCATCATTGAACCATCTTTCCAATCAGCTTCCATGTTTTCAATGTCTTTCCCCCATCTTGGAACTGAACCAGATGGACATTTCTTCCCACAGTTCCGTGCGAGTGGTGGGACACAGGAAACCACCACTTGCACAAATGGAGCACACCTGCGTTCGTTCACTGTGCACAAAAGGGAGGCAGGGGTGGGTTCCAGCCGGTACACCCTGGTACGGGCATACCGGTGGCTGCTGGGAACAGCAGCCACTGTACCGGAATGGTGCTTTGGATGGCCCACCTGCTCACCCTTGTTCCTTACCTCTATTTGAGCTAACCGGGCCATTTGTGCACATGCGCGCATCGTAGGGCATGACGCTCTGCTGAACAGCTGGAGCATCACAGGGTGGAGGGTGTGCATGCGTGGTGGACGCCCGGCCCCGTTGCAGCGTACCGATTGTGACAGGATCTGGAACCCACTGCTGAAGTGAGAACCAGGGTTGGGTTCCAGGTTCTTCTACTGCCGGTTTGCTCAGGGATGCGTTTCGGGCATGCACACATTTGATGTGCGCTATGCGCATATGCACAGTAGGCAAAAATGCTTCTACATATGCGTAGGGTTGTGGAACCCTGTTCTAGATTATCTCCGACAAACATCCACTTCAACTTTGAACTTTTATCAAAAGGGAGAGCATGGGAGAAAAGGAACAACATGGCACGGCAGGATCATATTGGCCGGGGAAGCAACCGACACTCCGTGAAATTTCTTTCTAAGATCTACAAGCACGGTAGTCCTCGACTTATAACCAAAACTGAGCCCAAGGTTTCCGTTGCTGAGTGAGACGTGTATTAAGTGAGTTTTGTCCCATTTTACGAAAGGGGAAATCGCAAGACCCCAGGACCAGAGGTGGGTTCCTACCGGTTTGGACTAGTTCAGCCGAATAGGTAGTAACTCAGCCGGACATGCACCCGATTTGGTTCTATCCTCAGTGGCACCATCTTGATTTTCTGTTCTACACATACGCGGAACAATCTTCATTGCAAAAATGTATTTTCCCCCTTTTCTAATGTCGTGCACCTGCACAGACCTTTCTAGGTGCAAATGTGCATTAGCGCGCCCGGAGCACGTGTGTGCAAAATTTGCCATAGTTTTTTGTGTGCCGAACTGGCAATAATGTCAACCGGAACTCACCCCTGCCCAGGGCAACTGTCATAAATAGGAGTCACTTGGAAATGTCATCAGACACCGGGATCATACTACTATCATGTGTGGTGGACGTGTGTAGAAGCTTAAAAACATTGGGCAAAAATTCGTATGTGGTTGGAGAAGATGATACAACAACATATTGATTTTAAACCAGAATTATTCTTGTTGGGGATTCTATCGGAAACTTATAGTAAAGAAAATGTACATTTGATTGTTCATGTAGAGCCGAGGTGGTGCAGTGGTTAAATGCAGCACTGCAGGCTACTTCAGCTGACTGCAGTTCTGCAGTTCAGCTGTTCAAATCTCACCGGCTCAGGGTTGACTCAGCCTTCCATCCTTCTGAGGTGGGTAAAATGAGGACCCGGATTGTTTGTTGGGGGCAATATGCTGACTTTGTAAACCACTTAGAGAGGGCTGAAAGCCCTATGAAGCGGTATATAAGTCTAACTGCTATTGCTATTGCTATTGCTATTGCTATGAAATGACTGCAGCTAGAATTGTATTTGCACAACATTGGAAAAAGTGAAAAGATCCCTACGGATGAGAACGTGATTAAGAAAATATTAGAATGTGCAGAAACGAATAGATTAACATTTGCAATTTTAAAAAAAAGGGAAGAATCTAACTACTATAGTACACGGGAGTTATTTTATCAATGGTTAGAGAATAAATATGAAAATTAGAAAGGAAAGCAGAGGAGAGAAACAGGGAAATTGTGTTAATAAAATAAGTTAAGAAGGGGATCGTTATAACTGTATGTTATGCATTAGAATAGATAAATAATGAATATGGCTGCAATTTTAATCATCATTGCACAAAATATTTGTACCCACAGGGCACACTGTTTAATAAAAGATGGTATCTTTGCATTAAAATAGAATAAAAAACTATATATAAAAAAATAAGAGTCGGTTGCCAAGAGCCTGAACACAGGGAGTCTGCAACCGTTGTAACTGTGAGATATGGTCGTGAGTTCCTTTTTCCGGCACTGTTATAACTTTGAATGTTCATTAAGGGAACGGTCATAAGTCAAGGAGGACTTGCGTAGGCACTGAGCTCAGTTGCCGGAACTTGATTGCCAGAGGCTGGCAAAAATGCAAGAATTTTTTAAAAAATCACCCTAATTATGGCTGAAAACAAATCTTCAATGCGATCAAGGAGGATAAGTGCTCGGCTGTTAATGGTCACTTCAGGCTACTGTGGGTAAGGCTCCCCAGTCCTGCTTTGTCCTCCCAAGGCATTTTTTTGGGGTCTGCTTGGCAGGAAAAACCAGATTCCTGGCTTTTGCCGAGGCATCTGTGGGCATCCTGGCTGAGTAATAACTCTCGCGGAGTAATTTCTCAAGGTTTTGCAGGAGGGGGAAGTCAAGTGAGTCACCAGCCCAGAGGCATTACGTTCCCACAAATGGTTTAAATCCAACCTTCCTCGAATCCTTTTGGCTGATCCTTGGCTAGAGTTTTGCGTATGGATCTGAGCAAATGAATCAGCTTAACCGGAATTGGATGCCTGGTGCTGATTCTTTGATCCCAACAGGTTTTTAAGAAATCAAAACAGGCTCCTAAGAAACGCAGGTTGAGCGTTCCCTAGACGGAGCGATAGAGTTTCCCCCCTCCTTTCCTTCGAAACACAAATGACCCAAATTCACATCGTTAAATAAAATGGTTGAATTGGCCTGCAGTGAGTTTTCCTGCGGCGAATTGGCTGCAGTGAATTGTTCCATGGCAAGTTGGCTGTGGCGAACTGACCACGGTGAATGTTCTGAGCTAGGCTTCCCGAAAAAGCACGAGGCAGAGTCCCTGGTCCCGACAAAACCCCTTTTATTAAATGAATGGGAATTCCTCTCATTCACATTCAGCCAAGGCCTGGCAAACTGTCTTTCGAAGGAGTATTTATGACCACAGACCTTATCTAGCTTGGAAAGCTGCCATGTGAATATTTGCCAAATGAGGTGCTGAGCAAGGAAAGAATTGGCACAGAGTCTCTGAGATTCACGGACAGATCTTCACACTCCTGAAACAAATCTAATGACCGAACGAACGAATTGTTTCCTGCAAAAGCCCACTCCCCTTTCGCTCCTCTTCCTCTGGGAGGGGCCAATCACCGTCCACCTGTGGCTTTACTCCCAAGTCGACCCTGATTTCTGAGCTGTTCTTTTCTTCTGGCAGCTCTGCGCATGCGCACACTGGGAACAGGCTCCAGCTGTTCCTCTGCCTCACTGCTGTCTACTTGCGTAGGCAGCTGATCACTGCCAGACGGTCTCGGCCCCGTCTCTGCCTCCAACACAGAGCCCTCATCAGAGCCTTCCTCAGCCCCCAGGACTGGCCCATGCTCCTCCCCAACCTCCTCGCTGTCAGACTCTGCTGCCAGATCTTCTGGCCACTGGCGGGCCACAACCGTGATTTGGCAGCGGTGAGTTGGCTGCAACGAGTTGGCTATGGTGAGTGAGTTGCCCCACTCTGACTTTACATGGTTCTGACAATGGGCCTGGGCAAGCCAGGGTGATATAGAGTCCATCAAGTGGTTGGCTTGATGGGTCTCACCAAGTTTATTATGGTTTGTGCCGGGATTTCATTTCTGCAAGGCGCCCGGCACCCCAGTGAGGTGGCCATATCAATTTTCTCGACCAACATCCAAGCAAAGAAATAAATATATTATAAAAGCTAGTGCCCTCCTGGGCTGTATAAACAGAGGCATAGAATCAAGATCACGTGAGATACTAGTGCCACTTTGTAAAGCCTTAGTAAGGCTGCACCTGGAATACTGCAAAGAATTTTGGTCACCATGCTACAAAAAGGATGTTGACACTTTGGGAAAAGTGCAGAGAAGAGCAACGAAGATGATCAAAGGCCTGGAGACTAAAACATACGAAGGATGGCTGCAGGATTTGGATCTGGCCAATCTGGAGAAAAGAAGGGCAAGGGGGGACATGATAGCAGTCTTCCAGTATTTGAGGGGCTGCCCCAAAGAAGAGGGGGGCAACGTTCTCCAAAGCACCAGAGGGCAGGACAAGAAGCAATGGATGGAAACGTATCAAAGAGAGAAGGAACCTGGAATTATGGAGAAGCTTCCTAACAGTGAGGGCAATTAACCAGTGGAATAGCTTGCCTTCAAAAGTGGTGGGTGCCCCAGGACTGGAGGTTTTTAAAAGAGACTGGATGGTCACTTGTCTGAAATAGGATAGGCTCTCCTGCTTGAGCAGTGGGCTGGACTAGACGGTCCCTTCCAGCTGTATTGTATTGTATTATTGTATTGTATTGTATTGTGTTGCATTCTATCCTATTCCTATTCCTATTCCTATTCCTATTCCTATTCCTATTCCTATTCCTATTCCTATTCCTATTCTATTCTCCTTCCTTCTTTCCCTATTCTATTCTATTCTATTCTATTCTATTCTATTCTATTCTATTCTATTCTATTCTATTCTAGTTTATTCTAGTTTCCTTCCTTCTTTCTCTATTCTGTTCTATTCTATTCTACTTCTTTCCTTATTCTATTCTATTCTATTTTATATTCTATTCTATTCTAATCTCCTTTCTTCTTTCCTTATTCTATTCTATTTCTATTCTATTCCTATTCCTATTCCTATTCCTATTCCTATTCCTATTCCTATTCCTATTCCTATTCCTATTCCTATTCCTATTCTATTCCTATTCTATTCTCCTTCCTTCTTTCTCTATTCTATTCTATTCTATTCTATTCTTAAATAAGTGTCCAAAATGAACCCAAGGCGCACATGAGGAACAGGAAGGAGAGATCTGGTGAAGCTAAATTCCCTAGGAAAAGCATTGCTGGAATGGAAGGCAGACCTATTAGAAGACTCACCTGGCTGTATAAGGAGGACTCCAGTCAACAGGAGGATCAGAACGGCTCTCATCATTGGTGGCTGAATCTGTTCTGCAGAGAATGGGACATCGTCTCTCCACCTTGCTTCACCGTCTCTGAAAAATAGCTGTTGAACCACATGTGGCTGGAAGATCTACCTAGATCTCTGAGGGCTTCTTCCCATCACTCCCTAGGATTTCTGTGACACCACCGTTCTTCCTTTTCTAGAATACTAACTGACCCTTGAATGACCTTGTATGAAATCTCATGATCCGCTCTAGGCTTCCTGAGAGCATGAAGCAAACTCCTTGTCCCGACAAAGAACCCTTTTATTAATTTGCTGTGATTTCTGCTCATTCACATCCAGCAAAGTCTTTCGAGGGAGGATTTACAGTCACAGACTTTATCTGGCTTGGAGAGCTGCCAAGCCGATATCTGCAAAACTCGGCAAGGAGTCTCGGAGAGTCACGAACCAATTAAGTAAACTAATTGTCTCCTGCAAACTCCACTCCCCTTTCACTCCTTTTTAAATTTCCTCTGGAAGGGGCCATTCATCGTCCACCTGTGGCCTTACTCCCAAGTCGACCCCTGTTCTTTAGCCGTTCCCTTCGTCTGGCAACTCTGCGCATGCACACACTGGGAACAGGCTCCAGCTGTTCATCTGCCCCACTGATCTCTGACTCTGAAGGCAGCTGATAACTGGCAGATGGCCCTGGCCCCCTCTCTGCCTCCGACACAGAGCCCTCATCAGAGCCTTCCCCAGACTCCAAGACTGGCCCAGGTTCCTCCCCAATCTCCTCACTGTCTGAATCTCTGCCAGCTTTGCTGGCCACTTGTTATGACCCCCCTTTGTCACTCGTTCACAGACGATAGTCAGACAGACTTAAAAGGAAATAACTTTATCAGTCCTGGCTCACGCTGGCTGCGAGCCCAAAATAAACATAAATAATGTCTCTGGCAAAAAGGGTTACGCAGCCGAATGCAAAAACAAAGAGCTATTACAGCAACACCAGGTTTACAGGAAGAAAGCAATTCATTTCTCCAAGTGTCTCTTTGAATCAGGGTTACAGAAAGCAAATCACTTATCCAAGTGCCTCTCACAAACAAACCATGACCGATGAACGACGAACCACGAACGAACGAGTGAACGTTGACTTCTGCAACCAGGGCGTGGCACCATCCGTCCTCTTATCTCCAGAAGACGACACTAACGACCCCCAGATGCATTGTTATTCCTGCATCCCGACTCAACTCACAGCAAACTTCTGCTGAGTCACAACACCACTGGAGGACCACAACATCTCAGAGTTTTTAGGCAAGGTGAAACTTAGCAGAACTAAGGAACTGAAGGACAGACTTCTCCATCCTCAAGCAGGAGGGGTGGAATTTCTCCAGCTGGTCTCTTAAGATGACAGATTCTCTTTCTTTGTTAAACCCACTTTCTCATCTTCACGTTAACCTGGTCCATTCATTTCAACCCACACAGCTCAACTC
This sequence comes from Thamnophis elegans, assembly GCF_009769535.1. Lineage (NCBI taxonomy): Eukaryota > Metazoa > Chordata > Lepidosauria > Squamata > Natricidae > Thamnophis > Thamnophis elegans. Next base: position 78,015,009 of record NC_045548.1, on the reverse strand, counting down.
ATGCCTCTCTGAATTCAATAAATGTTGCGGTGAGGTGGGGGAAGACCTGAGGGCATCTACAACTAGAAGTAAAAAAAAAAAATCAACCAATTTTACCTCAGAAACCTCAACAAAAGAAAAGCCATAGGGTTGATGTTATTGCAGTTCTGTCAAGAAATAACTCACAAATAAAAATAAAAGTCAGGAAAACTTAGTCCCAGGTCTAGTTTCTTAGGTGGGACTTCTACTCAAGAGTTAGCAGAAGTGGAGAACTTGGTGCCCTTCTAGATTTGGTTGACTGGTAAGTCTGGTTATGGGTAAGTCTAATGTATTGAAGAGAAGGACTTAGGGCGACATGGTAGCATCTTCCAGTACTTGAGGTGCTATCATAGACAACTTCTAGCAGATCCAGCTAATATGGCCAGAGGAAAGGATGCTGGGTTAGGTGACTCAGCAACACAATTGGTTTCCCCATCCTTGATCTTAAGGAAGATGCTGACCTCAGATGGTGGGCTCCATCAGCAAAAGTAGCAAGTTCTCCAAAGCTTTAATAGAGGGTCTTCCAGCTGAAGAAATGCATAACTCATTTCAAAGCTGTCTGTATTTATTGTGATACAACAACACTGGAATCCTGATATATGTATTCCAGGAAAATTGTCTACAGATGGGATTGGGATCCAAACTTCCTAAGATATTCTCAGCCATTTCACTCACTGGGACACAAGGAACTCTTCCCAGGACTACGAGATGGAAATCCATCAACAAACCATGGAGAATTCTGAGAAACTTACTGGACGTTCATTGGGTGTTTGGAGAGGCTTGTAGGGGAGGACTTCTTCAACTTTGACCCCACCAGCTTTCTGACATCAAGGCTGGGTGAGACATCACAAAAGCTACTTCTTGAATCATCCACTTTCTGGACCTATGTAGGAAAGAGTTGATGGCAAACCAGGGAGACCTTCCCATGGGTGTTCTACCCAAACGGGTGGATTTCTCTGCTAACAACTGAAGAAGCGGGGTGATCTTCTAAAGGTCTGTCCACCGAGAAGAAGATTGAACTACCACAACTTTATATACAGTCTATATTTATATCCGTAGATATGTCTAGCTTGGTCTTGTCAATTCTGTGAAAGTGCCTCTCTGTGGGCTCTGGATGAGGAAAGATTTCCCAGCATAATGGGAGTCAAGATGGTGGGATCTGTGTCTCCTAGATCCGTTACTGAGGCCCATTTATCTTGAGATATCAAAGAATGAGTGAGAGCCATGGCTGGTTCTTATAGCTGGGGAATTTTGAAAGTTGAGGTCCACAAGTATTATTTTTTTTTGGTATATTACTGGTAAGTCTAGTGTATTGAAGATAAGGACTTGGGGTGACATGGTAACATCTTCCAGTACTTGAGATACTGTCATAGACAGGAGGGGGGTCGACCTTTTCTCCAAACCACCTGAAAGCAGGACAAAAAGCAATGGACAGAAGCTAGTCAAGGAGAAAAAAACAAGGAGAAGGAGTTAGAACAATGAATCAGTGGAACTGCTTGCCTCTAGAAGGTGTGGGTGGTCCATTACTGGAGATTTGTAAGAAGACACTGGACAGCTATTTGTCCGAAATGGTAGAATGTCTCCTGCCTGAGCAGGAGGTTGGACTAGAAGGTTCCACCACAAAACCGCGTTCCACTAAACCGCACTCGACGAAACCGCGTAGCTGACGTCATCAACAGGGTGACAACAGCACGGAGACAGAAGCACGCTGTAAACGCTAAACCTAAAATTAACCCCTAAACCTAAACCTAACCCCCCTAAACCTAACCCTAAAGCTAACCCTAAATCTAACCCTAAAGCTGACCCTTAACCTAACCCTAACCCTAATCCTAACCCTTAACCTAACCCTAAACCTAACCCTAACCCTAACCCTTAACCTAACCCTAACCCTAACCCTAAACCTAAACCTAACCCTTACCTTAAATTGAATCGGCTTGCTTTCAAAGCGCTATTTAAAGCACCCTTTTTTCTCCGTGCTGGCTGTTGTCGCCCTGTTGATGTTGTCGCCCTGCTCCCCCATGCATGCTTTCATGACCCTCCTGTCCCCTGTGCATGCATGCTCATCTCTGCATGCACAGCAGAGGCCCAAAAATCAACTGGCCGACTGGAGGCGCATGTACATTCGTGGTGGAGGTGAGTTGGGCGACGGCTCGCAGAGAGGGCTCCATGTGTCACCTGTGGCAGGTGTACCATAGGTTCTCCATCCCTACACCATTTCCGACAGATGGAAGTCCAGTCTCTTCTTGAAAGCTTCCAGGGATGATGAAGCTCCCACAACTTCTGAAGGAAACTTCTGTTCCACGGGTTGATTGTTCTCCCTGTCAGAAAATCCCTCCTTATTTCTAGGTTGAATCTCTCCTTGGTCAGTTTCCATCCATTGTTCCTTGTCTGGTGCAGTGGTGGGTTTCAAAATTTTTTCGAACCTACTCTGTGGGTGTGGCCTCCTTTGTGGGAGTGGCTTGCAGGCCATGTGACCTGGTGGGAGTGGCTTGCCGGCCATGTGTTTTCTTTCTCTCTCTCCCTCCCTCCCTCTCTCTCTCTCTCTCTTTCCTTCCTTTTGTCTCTCTGTCCCTTTTTCCTTTTTTTCTTTCATCTCTCTCTTACTTTTTCTTTCTTTTTTTCTTTCTTTCTTTCTTCCTCTCTTTCTCATTCTCTCTCTGTGTGAGTCTGTCTGTCTGTCTATCTGTCTGTCTGTGTGTGTGTGTGGTGGGTTTCAAAAATTTTTGGAACCTCTTCTGTAGGTGTGGCCTGCTTTCTGGTGGAACCTCTTCTAACCTGTTCGGTAGATTTGACGAACCAGTTCTACCGAACTGGTGCGAACTGGTAGGAACCCACCTCTGGTCTGGTGCCTTGGAGAATAGCTTGCCCCCCCTTCTCTGTGGCAGCCCCTCAAGTATTGGAAGATGCTATCATGTTTCCCCTGGTCCTTCTCTTCACGAGATCAGCCATGCCCAGTTCCTGCAACCGTTCATCGTATGTTTTAGCCTCCAGTTCCCCTAATCAACTGAAGAGCACTTGATAATCCGGAGTTCTGGATATTCTTGTTCTGCAAGAACGTCAAACCACAATATTTTTGACGGGCTTTAGCGGAACGAAAGGGCGGGGAAGAGCAAGATACAAAAAGAAGGCAGGTGCTTCCTTTATGCTATTTATTTTATCAATGGAGCTACAAGAAAACACGCAGCCACCAAGGACTAAGGGAAAGTCCTTAACTTACAACCGTTCCTTCAGTCACACGAGACACGGAGAAAAGTGACTTATGACCATTTTTCACATTTACGACCCTTGCAGGTTTGAAGCGGAGATCAGCACCACCCCCTAGAGTTGGGAACGAGTAACACATACATGTGCGAGGGGAACCCTTATCTTTACCTTTAACGAAATGAAGGGTGAATGTGCAAATCTGATGTATCTTTTGTACGACGTGGATGTCTACCTTAATCTTTATTTTCTGTTTTCTTACTTTCCACTTAGGGACGGCTGGGGAAACTCTCCTGCCGACCCCTTTCAAGAGCCCTTTGATTGGGGGATTTTTTTGATCTTCCAATGAACGATTCCTCCCCCCCCCCCTTTCATTTGCAGGGATGAACAAAACAAAAAAGGAGGTTTTAAGGGCCTGACTTGCAGTATTGATAACTATCCAAAAGGAGGCGCTCTTGCACTTCTGTTTGCAATTGGGATTCTTTCGTGGTCAACCCAAAATTTTAAGTCAAGGCATCAAAAAGGCGTTTGGCATTTCCCCCCCACCCTCGTCTGTTTGTCATTTTGCTAATTAACTCCCCTCTTTTTCCTTGGTGGAAAAGAAAACAAGTGGGAATCGTAGGCAGAGTTCCTTGCTTTTTCGTTGGAGGAATTTGGCAATGAGGCTTCCTGTGCGAAAGGCCTGACGTGAGAATCAAGCCAAGGCAGAATGCACAAGAGCCACTATCTCTATTTGCACAAGGCACATTCATTAGAGGTATATATACATATACATATACATATACATATACATATACATATACATATACATATACATATACATATACATATACATATACATATACATATACATATACATATACACACATATACATACATACATACATACATACATACATACATACATATATATATATGTTATATTTATGCTGATAAATAAATAAAGGGAGACTAGTATAGATCTATTTCAAGCTATTTAGCTCTCATCAGCTAGCCATACCCAAGTTTTTTTGGGAATCGAACCTGTGCTCCATTGCCTCCCAGGCAGGGCGGCAATGGAGCACAGGTTGGGAGGCTGCCTGGGAGGCAATGGAGCACAGGTTCGATTCCCAAAAAAACTTGGGTATGGCTAGCTGATGAGAGCTAAATAGCTTGAAATAGATCTATACTAGTCTCCCTTTATTTATTTATCAGCATAAATATAACAAATGTAACAAAAAAGGCAACAGTAAAAAATATTGGGTTTCTGTCTGGATGGACTCTTGTGACGAGCCTAATGACAGAGAGTGGAAGTGTGACCTTCCTCCCATACTTGGGCATACCAGGGGTTGTGACTTTAAGTGTGTATGTGTATGTGTATGTATGTATGTATGTATGTATGTATGTATGTATGTATGTATGTATGTATGTATATATATATATATATATATATATATATATATATATATATATATATATATATATACACACACACACACACACACACACATACATACATTCATTCATTCATTCATTCATTCATTTATTTATTTATTTATTTATTTAGTGTCACAACCCCTGGTATGCCCCAATTATGGGAGGAAGCTAACTGCTTCCATTCTCTGTCCATCGGCTCGTCACAAGAGACCATCCAGACAGAAAGCCCAATATTTTTACTGTTGCCTTTCTTACATTTGTGTTGTATTTGTGCTGATAAATAAATAAAGGGAGACTAGTATAGATCTATTTCAAGCTATTTAGCTCTCATCAGCTAGCTATACCCTTAATGGGATTCGAACCTGTGCTGTATTGCATCTTAGGCAGATGTGTTAATCACTAAGCCACAGGTGGTCCTCCTATATCAGCTTGAGCCAGGGAGGTAGGTATATATTTAGTGTCACAACCCCTGGTATGCCCCAATTATGGGAGGAAGCTCACTGCTTCCATTCTCTGTCCATCGGCTCGTCACAAGAGACCATCCAGACAGAAAGCCCAATATTTTTACTGTTGCCTTTCTTACAAATGGAATGGAATGGAAGCAGTTAGCAGAGGGTTGGACTAGATGACCTACAAAGGGTCCCTTCCAACTCTGTTATTCTGTTGATCAGAAAGGTTGGGCTCAACTGTGGTCGTAACTCAAGGACTACCTGTAATTGAGGAAATCTTGAGCACCTGAAAAGATAATTGGATGAGAAAAGAGATGGCAAACCCAAAAGGTATCCCTTTGGAGATACTGTCCCCCCCACCCAAAAAAAAGATTATCTTGTTTCTCTTAGTTCCCTCAATTAGCACCTCACCCACAGCTACTGTAAAAGATGTCTCATTTGTTTTTAAAATCAACTTTTTTCCCTGCTGGAGAGAAAAGGAATCTTGTACCCATATGCTTTTACACCTTAGCAGGTATGCTGCTAGGATGGGCGCTGAGGTGTCATATAAAAATGAGGATAGATGGCTGTTGTCACACACTGTGCTTTGAACAGCAGGCACTAAACAAACCCCTCTCTCTCTCGATTATCAATTTTGTACTGACAAGAAAATCACAAGAGCTTTCATTGTCTTCTACCGAATCTTATTATCACTCTATAAAGCCTTAGTAAGGCCACACCTAGAATGCTGCACCCGGTGTCAGCGTTCCAAATAGCATCACACAACCTCTTAAGGTGCAAAATGTTCTGTCTGGGGACCCCCCTAGGAGACCCATCCCCAACGAGTTGCTACCTATGTCAGGGTTCCAAATAGCATCCAAAAGTAAATCAGAGTCCGAGGCAAAGTATTGCTCAAAGTTCCAATTGATTAAGAGAGCCATGTTGGCACATCTGGGAAAACCCGAATCTGAAAGTTTCCCGGTTTTCCCCACCCAGCTGAAAGTCCAAGATCTTGCCCCCACACCCACCAGTCCATCCCATAGTCCAATCTCCCTCTGCCATGCTGGCAGTCCCACCCATCCAGTTCTGGTCAGGTGCAGAGGTGCAGAGACAAAGGATGATCTTGGCTTTCTAGAAAGAATGTTGTTATGGCTACATATCATCTAACTCCGTACAATCCCCCCTCCCATTTTCCTACCATAGAAAAGGCATAGTAGAATTATAGAAAGTGTGGCAGGCCAAAGATCCAAAAGAAAAGAGGGCTGGAGGCCTGACAACCTGTTTTTATAATCTCAACAAGATATTCATTGATCGAGGTGGGCTCCTTTTTGTAAAAGAAATTGCTACCTCCAAATCCCATGCCCCGCAGTCTTGCTTTCTTATTTTTAATGGCACGTTTTAGACAAAGGATGACCTTGGCTTTCTAGAAAGAATGTTGTTATGGCTTCATAGCATCTCACTATGTACAATCCCCCCTCCCATTTTCCCACCATAGAAAATGCACAGCAGAATAATAGAAAATATAGGCAGGCCAAAGACCCCCCCCCCCCAAAAAAAACAGCTGCAGACCTGGTCACCACACTATAAAAAAGACATTGAGACACTAGAAAATGTGCAGAGAAGAGCAGCCAGGATGATTAGGGAACTGGAGGCTAAAGCATATGAAGAACGGTTGCAGGAAATAGACATGGTTAGTCTAGTGAAGAGAAGGACCAGGGTTAGGACAAACTGTTCCATCGGTTGATTGTTCTCGCTGTCAGAAAATTTCACCTTATTTCCAGGTTGAATCTCTCCTTGAACAGTTTCCAATCATTATTCCTTGTCCGGCCTTCAGATGCTTTGGAAAATAGCCTGACCCTCTCCTCTCTGTGGCAGCCCCTGAGATATTGGAACACTTCTATCATGTCCTCCCCTGATCCTTCTATATAACTATGTAATTCTGTTATTCCGGAGGTGGGTTCCTACCAGTTCGCACCTATTCGGTAGAACCGGTTAATCAAATCTACCGAACTGGTTAGAAGAGGTTCCACCAGTGGACCCGGAAAGCAGGCCACATCTACAGAAGAGGTTCCAAACTTTTTTGAAACCCACCACTGGTCCTTGGATATGATTATTCTACACTATCCTGCTCCTATTTATAAAACTCAGAGCCTCTGTGAAAGGTAAGGATGACTACTGCGTTTGTGGTGCAATCAGAACATTGCGTGTGTTGAAGTTGTTTTAACGCAAACCAAAGATGCCTTTTAAAAAACAAGTTTGCATCCTATTCTTATGCATGCCAGTGCTGTGTGTGAGGTCATTTAAGGTGGTTCTGACAAGTGTCGTCGGCATCTTCATATCCGGTCACATGGGCGGCAAGCCACTCCCACAAAGGAGACCACACCCACAGAGTAGGTTCAAACAATTTTTGAAACCCACCACTGTTCCGGATGCTCATGTCTTCAGTATGGATTGGTTAAGAATTAATTTTAAAAAAGCAGCATTGTGGGGTGGAAAGTTAGTTTCTGCAACCACTGTTATGGAAGCTGACTTGAATTGTGAGAAGGGCCGATAGCCCCAGGATAACAGCACCGAGGGGCAGTGAAGCATTCTTGCTTATACTGAACCCGAAGCAGGAAACTCCTAAAAGTTAATTGACTGAGACTTGAGGGGGCAAAACAGCTTTCTTGCATTTAACTTGCCTTCAGTAAAACTAGATAAGCATTGTAAGATTGGACGCACACAATGTGCCAAGCCCTAAAATTGTGGGGAGGGGGGCAGAATCCCCTCCCCACTGTTGCTCTGCTGACAAAATATGCGAGTCTTATTTTTGTCTTCAAGCAATGATTCCCAACCTTGCCAACTTTAAGGTATGCGGACTTCAACTCCCAGAATTCCCTAGCCAATATGGGGATTAGGGAGGGAAATATTATGGTTGTGAGGGACCTTGGAGATCTTCTAGTCTGCCCCCTGCTCAAGGAAGAGATCTTGTAAGAAGGCCTGAGCTAAAACAGATCGAACGGCCTCCTAGATTAGCATGTTGGTCTGCACACTAGCCAAAAAGAGATGGCACATTTTTGGTTTCACCTGCCTGGTTTTCTGCAGCTACTCTTCACAAGGTATCTAAACCTCTAAAATGGTTGCTGGAACTGGGTATGTCTAGTTTGATGAAAAGAAGAACCAGGGGTGACAGCAAAGCAGTCTTTCAATATCTCAGGGGCTGCCACAAAGAAGAGGGAGTCAAGCTATTTTCCAAAGCACCTGAGGGTAGAACAAGAAGCAATGGGTGGAAACTAATCAAGGAGAGAAGCAACCTAAAAATAAGGAGAAATTTCCTGACAGTGAGAACAATTCATCAGTGGAACAGAAGTTGCCTCCAGAAGGTGTGAATGCCCCAACACTGGAAGTCTTTAAGAAGATGCTGGATAGCCATTTGTCTGAAATGGTGTAGGGTTTCCTGCCTAGGCAGGAGGTTGGACTAGAAGACCTCCAAGGTCCCTTCCAACTCTGTTATTCTATTCTATCTGCATGCATGTGTTGAATCAACAAGAAGCAATGGGTGGAAACTAATCCAGGAGAGAAGCAATTTAGAACTGAGGAGAAATTTCCTGACAGTGGGAACAATTCATCAGTGGAACAGAAGTTGCCTTCAGAAGTTGTGAGTGCTCCAACATTGGAGGTTTTCAAGAAGAGATTGGACAGCCTTCTGCCTGTAATGGTATAGGTCTCCTGCTTGAGCCATGGGGTTGGACTAGAAGACCTCCAAGGCCCCTTTAGGCTCTATTATTCTGTAATGTTGAAAGCAATTCTCCATAGTTTGAATAGCCACAATTTCCTTGAGTAGTTGGTAAGATTTACCTGAGATTGGAGACAGTAAGAAGATGTTGAGACTCTAGAAAGAGTGCAGAGAAGAGTAACCATGATGATTAGGAGACTGGAGGCTAAAACATACAATGAATGGTTGCAGGAACTTGGCATGACTAGTCTAGTGAAGAGAAAGACCAGGGGAAACATGATAGCAGTCTTCCAATATTTCAGGGGCTACCACAGAGAGGAGGGGGTCAAGCTATTTTCCAAAGCACCTGAAGGATGGACAAGGAACAATGGATGGAAATTGAACAAGGAGAGATTCAACCTAGAAATAAAGAGGAATTTCCTGACAGTGAGAACAATCAACCCATGGAACAGAAGTTGCCTTCAGAAGTTGTGGGAGCTTCATCCCTGGAGGCCTTCAAGAAGAGATTGGACTGCCATTTGTCCGAAGGAGTGTAGGCCCTGCTTCTTGAGTAGTGGGGGGGGGTTGGACTAGATGACCACTAAGGTCCCTTCCAACTCTGTCAATCCGTAATCTGTAAGAGATCAATCCGAGGCGGCTCTCAGATATTTCCGAAGAATCCTGACAAAAAGTTACAGGATAACAGCATTTATGGCTTGGTTGTGAATACTAAACACGGGGTCCCATTTTTTAAATATAATTTCTTTAGAAGTTGTTCCTCAGGTCATTCAAAGGAGAGAGAAAAAATGACCCGAGAGAGCCCCAATTAATCTGAAATCCGTGGGAGCAATAAACCTCATGATTTGATCCCAAAATGGTGAAAATGTCTCCGTTTTCTATTTTTGGAGGCGAATAGAATATGACGGATGTTTCTCTCCCTGCCTTTCAGGGGCTTCTAATGATGAAGCACAGGGTCTCTTGAAATCAATGTGGCCGGGGACATTCATATTACTTCTGCCTAATAAAATTATTCCTGCATTCAGCTGGGTCTGAAAGGTTATTATTTGACTGCTGATTTATGGTTAATGATGGAAGGGGCTGCAAAGCTAGACGATGGGATGAGGGTCTCCACCTCCTCCTCCTTCTCCTACTTCTCCTCTTCTTCTTCCTCCTCCTCCTCCTCCTCCTCCTCCTCCTCCTCCTCCTCCTCCTCCTCCTCCTCCTCCATCACTGCAGCCTTGGGCCCCAGAGATGCTAAGTAATTATACTGCCTTTGACAAAAATTTCTATTACATGCACCTTGTAAATACTTAGCTCTGTCTAACTGCTCTTGATTTATTGCAATGGCCTGTCGGGAACCTCAATTTCTCTCTTTTATTTAGAAGTGAGCAGGAAGGTTGTAATTTTGATGGAAGCCCCTAGGCAGGTGTGAGGGGTGGGATTCGCTTCTCCTGGTCTACTCTCAGCTCCTTCTTTTGAGACCAACCTAAAGAGTCTCTTTAGGGTTTGGCAGAAATTTTAGACAAAGAGCTTTTCATTGTAGGTCCACGAACCTCTGGGGTTTTCAAAGTTTTTTCCCCCCTTTTTTGGCCTTGTCTTCTGGCTATCTAGCCAAGAAATGTGCTTTTTCAGGTATATGGGTATTGGAAGACTGCTATCATGTCTCACCTGGTCCTCCTCTTCACTAGCTAAGCCATGCCCAGTTCCTGCAACCGTTCTTCATATATTTTAGTCTCCAGTCTCCTTAACATGTTATTATGAAATCTGGAACAATTAGAATTAAGTCATATTTCAGACCTAGAACTCAGTAGCAATAGCAATAGCAGTAGACTTATATACCGCTTCATAGGCCTTTCAGGCCTCTCTAAGCGGTTTACAGAGAGTCAGCATATTGCTCCCAACAATCTGGGTCCTCATTTTACCCACCTCGGAAGGATGGAAGGCTGAGTCAACCCTGAGCCGGTGAGATTTGAACCGCTGACCTGCTGATCTAGCAGTAGCCTGCAGTGCTGCATTTAACCACTGCTCCACCTTCAAGAAAAGCAATAGAGATAGAAATTTGATTTACTAAAAGCAGGATTAATTCTATGCCTCTAAATCTTAGTGAGTTCCATCTCTTCTCTGCAGTCCGAGGCACGTTAGAACACAACAAAAAGGTGATTGATCCCAACACGTACAAATCAACAATCACACGCCCAGGTTTCGTCAGGGTTTCCTTCGTCATTTACCCCGCCCCACCCAGAAAAAAAAACAGGAAGCAAAAATGAATGTCCAAAAGAAGATTGCGGAGTTGCTAAGATCAGGACAAAGCAGATGAATCAGTCTTCAAAAGTACCTCCTTTCACTCTTTTCAAGACAGGTTTCTTTGTCACTGACAGCTCCTGACAGCTCATCCAAGCCAAGGATATTTTTGATGGTGCGGCTAGGACGCAGGTAACAATGGAAAGTGGGAGGGGATGAGTAAGCATACAACACACGTATGCCTTACATTTAGCAACTGATCAGCTCTGAATGTCAAAATTAGCATTTGGGGCATGCTTCTGCATGCCAACGTCAAGACCATCGTCTTGACCTCTTCCTTCCCAAATGGAATCAGCTGTTAGATGGGTAGAAGCTGTAATTTTCATAAAACACAGAACATGGAGTAATAAGAGTTGGAAGGACCTTGGAGGTCTTCTAGTCCAACCCCCTGGTTAGGCAGAAGACCCTACACCATTTCTGACAAACGTCAATCCAATCTTTTCTTGAAAGTCTCAAGTGATGAAGCTCCCACAACTTCTGAAGGCAACTTCTGTTCCATGGGTTGATTGTCCTCACTGTTAGGAAGTTTCTCCTTCGTTCCATGTTGCTTCTCCCCTGGGTTAGTCTGTAGAGATTCTCAGTCATCCAGGTCATGGTTGTCCCAAAGGTGTTTTTTCAGGAGGCAACTGGACGTTCTGGTTTTTCTTTGAAGATGTTTCACTTCTCATCCAAGGAGCTTCTTCAGCTCTGACTGGATGGTGGGGAAAGGAAGGGTTTATACTCCTTGCAGACAGCTGGTTATTTGCATCCTTTGAGAGGGTCGTTGAGGCCGCTTGGAGGTTTATCTGTATCCTCAGGGTCACATTTATATATAACATATGAACAATTTAATCAGATATAAATATTTCTTAATAGGTATGATTTTAAAGGTGGGTTTGCCTGGATAAAGGAAGGGCCAGAAGTAATATCAGACCTTTTATTCTTCTGATTTCATTCATAAAATAGCATTTTTTTTCCTTGGGAAATAAATTGTGGGAACTTGTTGGTCATAAACACTCCCATCTCATTCTTCTCCCTCCTGATGGCTGCATAATGTACTTGTGACCCACAAGAAGTTCCATAGGTATGTTTTTATTAGTCTTCCATGGACCATCCTTGAAACTCAAAAATGTTCTCCAGAGGGCTATAATTGAACAAAAATGGATTATGCCTGAGGACAAATGGTCCCTCAATTCTTTCTTTGGGAAAATATATGGACCGTGTGGCATTAAATAAGTCATTCTCCATAAACGTGGGCCAGATGTCATACTTGTGTTTATTAACGCCGTGGAGCATTTCTCCGTATAGCGAAGAGCCCTAAAGCGTGTTGCAAATAAACAGGGAGCTAAACACGACGATGACAAAATAATGACCTTGTTTCATGTTGCTTTAGTGCTTCGCCTCTTAAATTTGCTTGGTGTGCAGATGTGAAACGTTTATAACCTGGGTTGATGCAACCTCATGTCTCCTAGGTGCCATAACAAGCAAAACAATCCACAGGTTAATTACTTCAAGTTGGAACGCAATGAGGAAATGGCTGGCCATGTCGTGAAATCCTTGCAGAAGTTTTGGCTTCCGATGGTGGCTGAACTATTGTTGTGTTTGTTGCAATAAAAGGGTTGATTATTTTTCTCAATATATGTTTGGGGAAATCTGGTTTTTGTTGTTATTTATTGACTACGTTAAATCTATTCATCTGCCTTCCAGTCAATAAATCAACCAATAAAACAGCGAAAATAAACGTGAGGCAAACTAATGCAGAAGGTGGAAAACTCATCAGGGAATTGTTCAATGGGTGTCCAAATGTAGTCAAGATACTCTGATAAAAAATGTGTAGTTTTATATAAATAAATATATATATTTACATTTATATTTAAAGAAAACACGATAGTCAGAGGCAAACTGGGGCATCATGAGGTAAATCGCAGAGTACACGGAAGAAAAAGGCGGGAAAAATGGAAATTCCCCCTCCACACCACAGGAACCAATCACTGTGCAGATTGCCTCACGCAGGTGCCAGCACATTCCGATCAATCAGTCCAGGGGGAAGTTGCCAGGCATTTATCACTGAGTAGATTAGAGTTGGTCTGCATGAATTGGCCTGCTGCCAATCACCTCCGCTAGACCGATCAGATCCCACAGATTAGGCCTCCTCCGAATTCCATCCGCCGGCCAGTGTCGACTGGCGACTACCCGGAGGAGGGCCTTCTCTGCGGCTGCTCCGACCCTCTGGAACGATCTCCCCGTGGAGATTCGAACCCTCACCACCCTCCAGGCCTTCCGCACAGCCCTTAAAACCTGGCTGTTCCGACAGGCCTGGGGCTAAAGAACTATTGGCCCCCGTCTCGAATTGGTACGACTGTTGTGTATTTTAAATTATGTATTGTTTTTGTGACGTTTTAATTTTCTGTTTGTATCCCCCTTCCCTGGTTGAGTTGTGAGCCGCCCTGAGTCCCCTTCGGGGGGAAAGGGCGGCATATAAATAAAATCAACATTCAACGTTCATTCAACATCTGCATGATTTTAAGATCCCACATACAGAATTACAGGATTGGAAGGTCTTCTACTCCAACCCCCCCTGTCCAAGCAGGAGACCCATTTCTGGACCAATCTCTTGTTGAAAACCTCCTATGATGGAGGACCCAATACCCTCTGAAGGCATGCCATCCCCCCTCACCGATTTGATTAAACTGAGTTGTCCCAAAGGTGCTTTTTCAGGAGGCAACTGGACTATCTTGTTTTTTTCTTTGAAAACACTTTGCTTGTCATCCAAGATCTGTCATTCAGATTGTCACTCAGCTCTAACAGGATGGTGGGGAATGGAAGGATTTATACTCCTGGTAGAAAGCTGGTCATTTGCAGCCAGTTCCAGGCCATGATGCAGTCCCACTGGAACGAGGCCCTCCGTCTCTTCAACACCAGCGGCTCTTCCCTCCAGCCTTTGCCCAAAGCCCCACACCAGGAGGCTGAAGCAGACCCCAAGTCGGAATTTCTGCCCCCCCCTCCGACCCACACAAAAAGACCCCAAAGGGGGGAGACTCTTTGCAGCAACACAAATGTTCATTGCACATATCCATTGCAGGGGCCGTAGTTTGAGGAACCCTGATTTAGTGCAATATAAAAAATGCAAATAACGTTCCCGCGGACCGCCCAAATTTTTTGCGTATCACCAGTGGTCCAGAGACCACCAGTTGGTGACGGCTGATCTAACCAGCTGCCTAGAACATGGTCTCATCAAGCTGGAATATGATCAACAATTCTTTTGCGTCCATCCCTATCCCCAGTTACACTTTTTCCAGCAGTCCAATGGATCTCTGGGTGTCTGGAAGAAGATATCTTAATATTTTCCAATATTAATTTGATATCTCTTCCAGGAATTTATATAAACTCAAGGTAGAATAAATAGCATCTGTCAAGTTCACAGAGCTTTGGAAGCGCTCTGATTTATGAGTATATGGATACTGTCAGTCGTGACTGATTTTTCTATAGCCTTTATGTTTGCTGCATTTTACTTATGTGCATTGCGTAATGTGGATTTTGAGCCAGAGGCTGCTGTAGTGTACATACAATGGCCTATTAATTAATTGCCTAAATTAATCCCCATAGAGCAAGTGGAAATCTTCTTTAAGGATTAGCTAAATGTAAGCCCTTGGATTAGAACTGTTTGCTTGGAAAACGAGCAGAAGTTAGATGAAATATTGTATAATTACATTATGCTCTTCGAAGCTTTCATAAATTATTTTAATAAGCATCAGAAACAGTTAAATAGAACAAGAGGAATAATTGTTGCAAATCAGATGATAAATTACAGTCTTTACTAGGAATAGTAAACCATGTCACGATCATCTCTAAACAAGACTTGGAAAAGTGCAATGGACTATCAATTGGAACAGAGCTGGAAGGGACCTTGGAGGTCTTCTAGTCCAACCCCCTGCTCAAGCAGGAGACCCAATACCATTTCAGACAAGTGATTGTCCAGTCTCTTCTTAAAAACCTCCAGTGATGGAGCACCCACAATTTCTGAAGGCAAAATGTAGATAGATGGTATCGTATACCTCCCCCTCTGTTGGGAGAGGGCTGTTCAAGTTTGAACATCTCAATGTGCTGATCTGTACATTGGGGAAACAAAACAACCACTTCATAAGCACATGGCACAGCATAGGAGAACAAAGCCAGCAGGACTAGATTTTGCAGGCCATCTGCGTTTAAAAGACAAAGGTTTCTTGTTTGGAGACAGCAAAGTGAGAGATAGGCTTCCAGTTTCAATTCAGAGAGTAGACCAGATTAGTTCTCTTGCACAGACTCAGAGCTACATAGGTAAGCCACACCCAGGCTCCAAGCCATCTAGCATGGCTCTCAGTCACCAAATAGTTCCCATTGGCTAACCCGGTTGCCATGCCTATACATTGGCCGATCTTGTTACCATGTCCTGTTCCAGGCAGTTCCCCCAATGGCTGACCTGTTGCTACGTCCTATTCCAGTTCATGAATATTCTGACTACTTCACCCTCTGGCTACTGGACCTCACAAGGATCTCCCAGGAAGAGGCAGCAGCATGAACACGAAGGATCAGGCCGGATGACCCCAATTATATAACTGACTACACCTGTACCATAAGCAGATCAGGCTTAATAAGCAGGACCTGAGCTCAGCTGATTGATTATGTGCCATTAAGTTGGCGCTGACTCTTAATGATCACAGAGAAGGCATAGCAGCAGGGCAGGGTATCTACAGCCTTCAATATAAAACCCTCCAGAGACTAATTCATTATCCGAAGCAGCCACTGAGAACTTGTGCAAGTAGATACCGTAAGTGCTTAGTAGCACTTCCTCCTGGTGTATTGACTCTTCGGCGGGTTCCTGGGGTTGTTTTGCTCCTTGAACTCTTAGCTAGTAAGATTGCTTTATTTTATTTTATTTTCTGTTTTGTTGAACTACTCCGTTATGCATCTCTCGGGCCATCACTGGCATTAGATGCTGTGATGTGTTTACACCTGCAAAGAGCAGAATTGTGCAGGCAGCGGTGTTCAGAATTTTAACCGAGGAACAAGAGTTGGAAGAGACCTTGGAGGACTTCTAGTCCAACCCCCTGCTCAAGCAGAAGACTCTACACTACAACGGACAATTGAAATTGCTACCACTTGATAAGGCCACACTTGGAATACGGCATTCAGTTTTGGTCGCCACGATGTAGAAAAGACCTGGAGACTCTAGAAAGAGGGCAGAGAAGAGCAACAAAGAGGATTAGGGGACTGAAGGCTAAAACATATAAAGAATGATCATAGGAACTGGGGATGTCTCGTTTTAATGAAAAGAAGGACTAGGGCATGACATGATAGCAGTCTTCCAATATCTCAGAGGTTCCTTTGAAGGAGAAGGAGTCTACCTATTCTCCAAAGCACCTGAAGGCAGGACAAGAAGCAATGGGTGGAAACTAATCAAGGAGAGAAGCAACTTAGAACTAAGGAGGAATTTCCTGACAGTCAGAACAATTAATCAATGGAACAACTTGCCTCTAGAAGTTATGAATGTTCCAACACTGGAAGTTTTGAAGTAGAAATTGGACAGAAATTGTATAGAGCAGTGATGATTAACCTTTTTGTCATTGAATGCCATAACTAGACCGTGTGTGCAAATGCATGTGCACATTTGCGCACCAGAGCACCAGAACCTATAAGAGAGCAGCTGGCTTGTGCACATGCGCGGGGCAGACAGCTGCTTTTTTGGGTTCTGTCGCGTACATGTATGCCAGCCAGCTGGTCTTTGTGCAAAGAACAGCTGGCTGGCCCGCATGTGCACGCTGGAACCCAGAAGAGCAGCTGGCGGCGTACTCACAGAAAGAGCTCTGCATGTCACCTCTGGCATGCTTGCCATAGATTCGCCATCATGGGTATATGGTCTCCTGTGTCAGGTCTACAGCCATTTTCTTGTGGATCTTGCCACACTTTCTATTCTTCTACTAGGCATTTTCTATTGTGGGGAAAATGGGAGGGGGGATTGTACGGAGTTAGATGCAATGCAGCCATAACAACATTCTTTCTAGAAAGACAAGGTCATCCTTTGTCTTTGCATCGTTGTACCTGACCAAAACTGGACAGGTGGAACTGCCGGCATGGCAGTGGGAGATTGGACCATGGGATGGACTTGTGGGTGTGTGGACAATGTCTTGAACTTTCAACCGGGTGGGAAAACCGGGAAGCTTTCAGATTTGGGTTTTCCCAGATGTGCCAACATGGCTCTCCTAATAAATTGGAACTTTGGGCAATACTTTGCCTTGGACTCTGATTTAATTTTGGATGCTATTTGGAACCCTGATATCCTGCTTGACTGGCATGCTATGGTTCACGGCGCCATGAAGAACAGGATACATACAACTCGGTGACTGAACAACAACAGCTCTTGCTTGAAAAGAGGGTTGGACTAGAAGACCTCTGCGGTCCCTTCCACCTCTATTATTCTGTTATTCATGCTTCGCCCTGTGGTGCATAGATGGCATTTCCTGGAATTGTTTAGGATCAAATCAAACGTATTGTGTGAATTGAGCAAAGGAAGCAGCCCAATTCAGTAACGAAAGCAAAGTTCTCACGTAGATAAAATCTGAATCATGGGTTGTATGATTTCTGGGTTGATCTTTAAAAATGGAATTTAGGAGTCTGCAAAAGAATAAAAGACCTCCTTCTCCTACTTTATTCAGCCTAAAGAATGATGAAGAGAGAGAATGCCTATCGGTGCGAAAGGTTAGTTCAATTAGAAGCCTGCCACCAATGGAAGAAACAAATGCTTCTTTCAAGGCCATTAAATTATTCAGAATTAATTAGGGGAGGGGGGGAAGATTAATTCCAGCAACAATGAAGAGCTGCCTTGGAGGAGAAAGAAAGAGAAACAAACAGGACTTGGCTGTGAAAAGAAAGTTATAATCATTATAATTCTGCCCTTTGAAAAGTTAAACAAAAGGGAAGGCAGTGGAAGGAATTCAAAGATCTTGCTAAGGGCCTAAATTACAAATATTTGCTGGACATTATTACCTGGGCAGAGACCACTTCAACCAAACATTGTCCCCAGTGGGTAAAAATCTTAGGATAATTTTCACCTCTCTGAATAGCACAATAACAAGCCCGATACAAACAGCAGTAAACTCCATGCCTCTTTCCCCCTTATCTTACCACAGAACAGAACAAAATAGAATGGATTGGAGTAGAATATTGAGTAGAGTAGAGTAAAGTAGGGTAGGGTGTGTGTTGTGGCCCGGCAAGAGCCGTTGGAGCTGCCGCCAGACTCCGACAGCGAGGGGGTCTTATGAGTCAGCCTTGGAGGAGGTGGAGGACCCTGGACAGGATGTCGACTCCGAGCAGAGCAAGGAGAGACTGGTTGGCCACCAGGTGGCGGCAGAGCACTGGATCAAAGGGAATGTTCAGGAAAACATTTGGGAGTTGTATCAGGATGCATGCAGGCAGAAGGCTACTCAGCGTAAAGAACAAAGGAGTAACTACAGGAGGTGATTATGAACAGCTGATGCTGATCAAGATCCCCTCCTCCTGATAAAAGGGACTGCTGATGCCACGCCCTGGTTGCAGAAGTCAATGTTCTCATTCTAGGTCTTGTTCGCATTCACAAACCGAAAGAAGCCAACTTGGATATGTGGCTTGATAAGAGAAGCTGGGTTTTCAGTGTTGTGTGAGTTATAGGAAATCTGCCAGAGCTATTATCTTTGTTTATTTGGGCTTGCAGCCAACAAGAGCTTGGACTGATTAAAACATTCTTTTGTACATCTGTGTTGGCTGTCGTTCTTGAACTGAGAAGGGTGGTCAGAACAGGTGTGGTATGGTAGATTAAGGTAGAGTAGGGGAGAGGAGAGGAGGGAAGAGAAGAGAAATCATTGGGCTTGAAGAGACCTTGGAAGTCTTCTAGTCCAACTCTCTGGATTACAGACCTTATATCAGTGTTTCTCAACCTTGGCGACTTTAAGTCCTGTGAACTTCAACTACCAGAATTCCCCAGCCAGCTGGGGGATTCTGGGAGTTGAAGTCCACAGAACTTAAAGTTGCCAAGGTTGAGAAACACTGCTTTATATCATCCCAGATAAATAGTTGTCAATTTCTTCTTCTTCTTCTTCTTCTTCTTCTTCTTCTTCTTCTTCTTCTCCTTCTCCTTCTCCTTCTCCTCCTTCTCCTTCTTCTTCTCCTCCACTGCCGCCACCGCCACCGCCACCACTATCACCCTCCTTCTCCTTCTCCTTCTTCTCCTCCTCCCTCTTCTCCTCCTCCCCTCTCCTCCTCCCCCCTCCTCCTCCCCTCTCCTCCTCCTCCCCCTCCTCCTCCCCCCTCCTCCTCCTCCTTTAAAGCTTATAGGATGCTATCCATTTATATTATTTCTTTTTACATAAAATGAGAGCACAATGAGATTTTTTTTTAAAACTCCAAACTGGTTTCAAATGAATTGGACAAAACTGGAGAAGTGGAAATCCTGTGGTGTACAGATACTCTGAAATAATTGGTTTGTATCACTACGTTCGATCCCATGAGATTTTATCATTTACAGCAGAAGAAGGGACAGTGGTTACTAGCGAGGCCTAGGAAGTGAATTGGAGAGAGATAAGCGAACCCATCTTTCTTTCCAACTCATCACAGCATCCTCTTGGCTTTTAATTGCTCTGCTCCTTCCTTTTCAGTCTCTTTCATTTTAAGGCCCGATAGATTTCTCCATTGTTAACGAGAACAGGATTCTCTCCGTTCTTCAATGCCACGTTTCTCTAATTCATACACGTGGTTTGGAAAAACCTCCGGGTTTAAAACGTTATTGGTTTCACTGGAAAACACAACAAGCTTAAAATAAATGGAGCTGCTACGGTAAGCGGCTCCTTCCCATCTCCTTTTCAGATTTAATTTAAATTACAAATGCTCACAATAAAAAAAAATGCACTCAATAGCACTCCTATTATATAGAATTATGCACTGTGTGTGCCTGTGGCAGAGGTTGGGTTGAGTTAGACTCTGGCTTCACTCTCTCCCTTCCCCCTTATTTCATTATTTTTAAGGATAATGGTTGTGGCCCAGTGGTGGGTTGCGCATCCCGTTCCAACCGGTACGGTTGGAACGGGGCCGGCGGTGTCCTCGTGCAAGCGCGCAGTTCACACATGCGTCTTAGCGCCTGCATGATGCTCCAGCTGCTCGCGGAGAATCGCGCAGGCGCTGTATGTACCATGCGCCTGCGTGGAAGCGCAGAAGCCTTCAAAGACCAGTAAGGAGCGCGGGCAGGCAGGTGGGCCCTTCGGCGTTCCCAGAAGTTACTTACTTCCAGGTTGAATTCAATTGAATTGAAAAGTTTATTTATAGGCCGCCCTTTTCCCTGAGGGGACTCAGGGCGGCTTACAATTCATGGGGAAGGGAATACAGACAATGACATATAGAAACAATACATAATTAAAATAGAAACAACATTCATCATTCGGGTGGGGACGGATTACAATCTTTAACCCCAGGCCTGACCGGATAGCCAGATCTTGAGGGCTGTGCGGAAGGTCTGGAGGGTGGTGAGGGTGCGAATCTCCACGGGGAGATCGTTCCAAAGGGTCGGAGGTTCACCGACCAACCGGTCCATGCGGACCGCTGCGGACCGGTTGAAACCCACCCCTGTTGTGGCCCATCAGTGGCCAGTAGAGCTGGCCGCAGAGTCAGACAGTGAGGAGGTTGGGGAGGAACATGGGCCAGTCCTAGAGGCTGGGAAAGGCTCGGACGAGGGCTCTGCGTTGGAGGCAGGGAGGGAGCTAGACAGGAGTGAGGCAGAGGAACAGCTGGAGCCTGTTCCCAGTGTGCGCATACACAGAGCTTCCAGACGACAAGGGCAACTAATAAAGCAGGGTTGACTTGGGAGTAAAGCCATAGGTGGATGGTGATTGGCCCCTCCCAGAGGAACCAAAAGAGGAGCGAATGGGGAGTGTGGACATGATACCAATATTTGAGGGGCTGCCACAAAGAGGAGGGGGTCAACTTATTTTCCAAAGCACCGGAAGGCAAGACAAAGAATAGCAATAGCAGTTAGACTTATATACTGCTTCATAGGGCTTTCAGCCCTCTCTAAGCGGTTTACAGAGTCAGCGTATCGCCCCCCAACAACAATCCGGGTCCTCATTTTACCCACCTCGGAAGGATGGAAGGCTGAGTCAACCCTGAGCCGGTGAGATTTGAACAGCCGAACTGCAGAACTGCAGTCAGCTGAAGTAGCCTGCAGTGCTGCATTTAACCACTGCGCCACCTCGGCAGTGGATGGAAACTGATCTAGGAGAGAAGCAACCTGAAATTAAGAGACGCTTCCTAAGAGTAAGAACAATGAACCAGTGGAACAGAAGTTGCCTTCGGAACCTATGCGTGCTTCATCATTGGAGGTTTTCAAGAAGAGACTGGACAGCCACTTATCTGGAATGGGATAGGGTGAACTTATGGCATTCATGCCACAGGTGACATGCAGAGCCCTCTCGGCGGGCACGCCAGTTGTTGCCCCAGCCCAGCTCCACTGCACATGCAGGGGTGCCTCCCGCCAGACAGCTGGTTTTCTGGTCTCTGCTGCGCATGCGCGGGGTGGGTGGGATGCACAAAGGGGATCGCACGTACATGCGTGGGGAGGGAAGGGGGGTCGCGTGCACATTGCATTATGGGTGTGCGTGCACACGCACACTTTCAGCCCGTGACAACAAAACGGTTAGCCATCACCGGTTTAGGGTCTCCTGCTTGAGCAGGCGGCTGGACTAGAAGACCTCCAAGGTCCCATCCCGCTCTAGTCTGATTGAAATAGTTGGTTTGATAACTGTTACTAGGGAAAATAGGTGGTTTTTTTGGGCGGGGGGTGTTGTATTAGGGGTTTTGTTTCTGTAAGTTGCCTGGAGTCACGATGAGTTGGGTGGTCATATAAATGTTCTTCATTAATGAATGATTCCTGCCACAGGAAGGAATGGGTGGGTGGGGTTATGGTGGACTAGAAGACCTCTAAGGCCCCCTTCCAACTTCTAGGAAAAGCAAAGTGGTGCTAGATTATCTTTCACGCGTGTTTGGTCCTATGGAGCAGAGGAGCGTTTCTAGCTCCTTTGCTATTTTTAAAAGCATGTTCTTAAAATAAAAAAAATCCACCAAATAATCAATGGATGCATTTGTATGGGAAGAGCAGGGAGAATAAAACGTGCCATTAAAAAAAAGAAAGCAAGACTTCAGGGCATGGGATTTGGAGATAGCAATTTCTTTTATAAAAAGGAACCCACCTCGATCAATGAATATCTTGTTGAGTTTATAAAAACAGGTTGTCAGGCCTCCAGCCATCTTTGCTTTTGGATCTTTGGCCTGCCACACTTTCTATAATTCTACTATGCCTTTTCTATTGTGGGAACATGGCAGGGAGGATTGTACGCAGTTAGACGCTATGTAGCCATAACAACATTCTTTCTAGAAAGACAAGGTCATCCTTTGTCTCTGCACCTCTGCACCTGACTGGAACTGGATGGGTGGAAGCTGCCAGCGTGGCAGTAAAAGATCGGACCATGGGATGGGCTTGTGGGTGGGTGGGGGCAAGATCTTAAACTTTCAACTGGGTGGGGGGAAACCGGGAGGCTTTCAGATTCGGGTTTCCCCAGATGTGCCAACATGGCTCTCTTCATAAATTTGAACTTTGAGGAATCCTTTGCCTCGGACTCTGATTTAATTTTGGATGCTATTTGGAACCCTGACATAGGTAGCAACTCGTTGGGGATGGGTCTCCTAGGGGAAGGGGTCCCCAGACAGAACAATTTGCCCCTTAAGTGGTTGTGTGGTTGAAAAAGAAAATGACAAAGAGGAAGCAAATGAGAGGGTGCCATAATGGGAGGAGACATTGTCTGAAATCCACCCTCCCTTTGTAATTTTTTTTGGGGGGGGGATGCTCCAACTGTGGAAGTTTTGAAGAAGAGATTAGACAACCATTTCTCTTAAATAATAGAGGGTCTCCTGCCTGGGCAGGGTTTTTACAGATTTTACAGATTAAAAGAGTTGGAAGGGACCTTGTAGATCATCTAGTCCAACCCCTTGCCCAAGAAGGAGACCCTACACCATTTCTGACAGATGGCAGTCTGGTCTCTTCTTGAAAGCCTCCAGTGATGAAGCTCCCACAACTTCTGAAGGGAAGTTCGATTCCATGGGTTGATTGTTCTGACTATCAGAAAATTTCTCCTTATTTCCAGATTGAATCTCTCCTAGTTCAGTCTCCATCCATTCTTCCTTGTCTGGCCTTCAGGTGCTTTGCAAAATAGCTAGACCCCTTCCTCTCTGTGGCAGCCCCTCAAATATTGGAAGACTGCTCTCATGCCTCCCTTGGTCCTTCTCTTCACTGGACTAGACATACCCAGTTCCTGCAACCGTTCTTCATATGTTTTAGCCTCCAGTCCCCTAATCATCCTGGTTGCTCTTCTCAGCACTCTTTCTAGAGTCTCCACATCTTTTTTATAATGTGGTGGATGCAGTACTCTAGGTGTGGTCTTACTAAAGCTTTATAGAGTGGTATTAGTACCTTACTTGATCTTGATTGTATCCCTCTGTTAATGCAGTTTAGGATTGCATTGGCTTTTTTGGCTTCCACTGCACACTGTTTTGCTCATATTTAGTTGTTTGTCCACTAGAAGAGTATTTAGAACCCCACTAGAGTTGGACTAGAACAGTGATGTGCAGTCAGGCGAGGCAGGGGAGGCACCGCCTCACCACTGTCAATCATGAAAAGGAAAAAAAAAATGTAAACAAGAAAAGGTGAGTGCTGAGGTTAGCAATAGCAGTTAGACTTATATACCGCTTCGTAGGGCTTTCAGCCCTCTCTAAGTGGTTTACAGAGTCAGCATATCGCCCCCACAGTCTGGGTCCTCATTTCACCCACCTCGGAAGGATGGAAGGCTGAGTCAACCTTGAGCCGGTGAGATTAGAACCGCTGAACTGCAGATAGCAGTCAGCTGAAGTGGCCTGCAGTACTGCGCCCTAACCACTGTGTGAAAAGAAAGACACATGTTTTAAAAGACAGAATAGCTACCTGTAGCTTCCTGCCTATCCCCACTTTGTCAATGGGCCATTAAGAAGGCCAAGCTAGTCCCTTTACATAATAAAGACTTCTCCACTTCAGCTCCAGGGGGATGGGATTAAAGCATAATAATATTGGCACTTTACCGAACTCACCACATGGCATCTGAGAACTCAACCAAACCTGGATTCAAAACGCAGCCTAGAGAGTAGCCCCCTGCATGGCCCCATGGGAGTCTGACAACCAATCAGAATACATTTCTTACACAGGAACAGGAAACAGAGAGGTGGGACTAAACAGGGTATAAAAAGCCTAGCAAGCCCCTCCCTCAGCCCTTCTCTTCTTCTCCACCAACATTGAAGCATGTGATCCCCTTTTCTGTTCAGGGCTTAAGCCATGTGGCCCTGTCCAACAATAAACCATCTTTCCAAGCAGCCTCCATGTCTCCAGTGTCCTTTTCCCCACTTGGAGCTGAACCCAGAAGGACATTTCTTTCATCAGGGGGAAGGAACAATGTACCATGCCCCTTCAGCATTGAGTCATTGCCGGCCACATGACCATGGAGACGTCTTCGGACAGTGCTGGCTCTTTGGCTTTGAAACGGAGACAAGCAGTGCCCCCTAGTGTCTGGAACGGCTAGCACATATCTGCGAGGGGAACCGTGTACTTTACCATCTGCATTTAAGAAAGAAACCCATGTCAGATCGAGAAAGGGAGGCTGAAACCATCTCCCCGACGGGCATCCAGAGTGATTCAAACTTGTTTCCATTTCAACATCCAGCCAACTTTGTGGTCTTCTTTTGAGATAACTGGGAACCTCTGTTGGGAATGGAAGGATGGCCAAAGAGGAGCCATTATTTCTCTTCCTTGAAGCTGTCACCATCTGGTTAAATCAACTTCTCTTTCCTTGTTAAGAAACAAAAGGGGAGCCCAGAATAATTAAAACACGATTGAGAGAGAGATTGTGGAGCTAACAGACACACGGCAAGGGCCGGGGGCTGGCGTGGGGAGAAAGGGAAGCCATCAATAACAGCCACACGTCCGTTTCTCCAGGGAAGACGGTGGGGCTTAATAAGAAAGCTCCTTTCAGATGGAACCCATGGGGGACAAGATGGGTATTGTCTTGAAAACAGTTAGTTCCTGGCAGAGGAATTGCGGGTTTATTCATAATCTTGAAAATCTATAGCCTGAGGGCTCGGAGGAGCTGTAATGTCGATCGAGTAAACGGTGCTCATTTCATATCACGCTCGGTGCCAAGAAATATAACAAAGGCACAAAGATTGCAAGATATATATATATATATATATAAAAAGTTAATTCTTCAGATTATTTCCAAGATGCTCCTGCCTTGAATCAATCATTGAACAACATCTTGGCGCAAAATAGTTGATGCTCATAGCTTTGGATAAAATGTCCCCGTCTCTACCTACCTGCCTTCCCTCGATCAGAATAAAGGCTGGAAGGGACCTTGGAGGTCTTCTAGTCCAACCCCCACCTCAAGCAGTAGATCCTATGCCATTTCAGATAGATGGCTACCCAGTATTTTTTCTTAAAAACGACAGAATTTTACAAGTGTCTTCCTCCCTCCCTGCCTCCCCCCCTCTCCCTTCTCTCCCTCATTCTCTCACTTATCCTTCCCTCCATCCAATCTCTCTATCCCTCCTTCTTTCACCTAATATCCTTCCTTCCTTCTTTCCTTCCTTCCTCACCCACATATCTCCTTCCTTCCTTTCATCCATCCATTCCTCTCTCCCTCACTCTTTTATCTATCCTTCCTTCCATCCATCCCTCTCGCCCTCACTCTTTTGCCTAATATCCTTCCTTCCCTCCCTCCCTCCCTCATTCTCTCACCTATCCTACCTTCCTTCCCTCCATCCATCCCTCTCTCCCTCATTCTGTTACCTATCCTTCCTTCCATCCATCCACCCCTCTCTCCCTCACTCTTTCACCTAATATCCTTCCTTCCTTCCCTCCCTCCCTCATTCTCTCACCTATCCTTTCTTTCCTTCCTTCCTTCCATCCTTCCATCCATCCATCCATCCATCTACTCATCCCTCTCTCCCTCATTCTCTCACCTATCCTTCCTTCCATCCATCCATCCATCCATTCATCCCTTTCTGTCACTCATTCTCTCACCTAATATCCTTCCTTCCTTCCTTCCCTCCCTCCCTCATTCTCTCACCTATCCTTCTTTCTTCTCTTCCTTCCTCCCATCTATCCATCTATCTATCCATCCACTCATCCCTCTCTCTCTCATTCTTTTACCTATCCTTCCTTCCATCCATCCATCCCTCTCTCCCTCATTCTTTCACCTAATATCCTCCCTTCCCTCCCTCTCTCCCTCATTCTCTCACCTATCCTTCCTTCCTTCCTTCCTTCCTTCCTTCCTTCCTTCCATCCATCCATCCATCCATCCCGCTCTCTCCCTCATTCTCTTACCTAATATCCTTCCTTCCCTCCCTCTCTCCCACATTCTTTCACCTATCCTTCATTCCTTCCCTCCCTCTCTTCCTCCCTCATTCTCTCAATCTAATATCCTTCCGTCCCTCCCTCTTTCCTTCATTTTCTCACCTATACTGCCTTCAATCCATCCATCCATCTATCCATCCATTCATCCATCACTCTCCCTCATTCTTTCACCTAATTTCCTTCCTTCCTTCCTTCCTTCCTTCCTTCCTTCCTTCCTTCCTTCCTCTGTTCCTCCCTCCCTTCCCCAAGGCTGGATCTCTCCCCTTCCCTAGAGGAGCTAAACATCAGAGCTTCCCAGATTCCTCAAGAATCTACTTGTCCTATTAAAAGGGAAATCTAGATGGGGACCAGTGGTGGGATTCAGCCGGTTTGCACCTATCCGGGAGAACCGGTTGGTAACTTTCTAAACAGTTCGGAGAACCGGTTGTTGGAAGAAATTTCATTTTGGTTTTTTTCCCACTTTACAGGGCTAATCCTGTAAGGAAGGCAGGAAGGAAACATTCTGGTGTTGTTTCTAGCCTCATCTTTATTGCCCTGCTTACAGAAACTGCCTCTCCGGTTCACCCTTAGTACATTGTAACAGCTAAGGTGAAGCGCCCATCGACTAACGTTGAGTTGGCCACGCCCACTCAGTCACATGACCACCAAGCCACGCCTACCCAGATGGTCATTAGGGCAGAGAACCGGTTGTTAAATTATTTGAATCCCACCACTGGTGGGGACACATATTGCCCCATCTTGTCTCTCCCTCCTATTTGCCAAGCCATAAGAACATTAATTTATGAGGGAGAAATTATGCTGCAGCCTTAGCCACCTGTGACTGGAGACGAGGAAATTGATTTTTGTTTTCCCAGGTTTCTCCTCTTCTCTCCCTTGCTGGTTCTCTCCTCCTGATTTATGGCCTTATTATTAAAGACAAATACATTTTTCACAATTACTGTTTCAATAGCCTATTGATTTCCTCTTAGCCCCACCTTCCCAGCATCAAGCGGTTGGAGATGATTATTTTGATGTGTGTACTCTTAATGCGCATATTCTTCACTGCCACCATGGAATCCCTTGAGCTGGTTGGAAATGCCACCAATAACCAGGATGAGAAAGGCAGATCTGCTAGGACATTATTATTATTATTACAATGATAATTAAATTTATTTAATTACAAATAGATATAGGATAGCAGGAATAGCCAACACTCCAGAAGAGAGGCTTAAGATGCAGAAGGATCTTGACAAACTTGAACGTTGGGCACTATCTAATAAAATGAAATTCAATGGTGAAAAGAGTAAGGTTCTACATTTAGGCAAGAAAAAGGAAATGCACAGGTACAGTATAGATGGTACCTGGCTCAATAGTAGTAATTGTGAGAGGGATCTTGGAGTCCTAGTGGACGATCACTTAAATAGGAGCCAGCCGTGTGCAGCAGCTGCCAAAAAAGCCAACACAGTTCTAGGCTGCATAAAGAGAGGAATAGAATCAAGATCAGGTGAAGTGTTAATACCACTTTATAAGGCCTTGGTGAGGCCACACTTGGAATCCTGCATTCAGTTTTGGTTGCCACGATGTAGAAAAGATGTGGAGACTCTAGAAAGAGGGCAGAGAAGAGCAACCAAGATGATTAGGGGACTGGAGGCTAAAACATATGAAGAAGACTTGCAGGAACTGGGTATGTCCAGTTGAGTGAAAAGAAGGACTAGGGGAAACATGATGGAAGTCTTCCAATATCTCAGGGGCTGCCAGAAAGAAGAGGGAGTCAAACTATTCTCCAAGGCACCAGAGGGCAGGACAAGAAGCAATGGGTGGAAACTAATCAAGGAGAGAAGCAACCTAGAACTACGGAGGAATTTCCTGACAGTTAGAACAATGAACCACTGCAACAATTTGCCTCCAGAAGTTGTGAATGCTCCAACACCGGAAGTTTTAAAAAAGATGTTGGATAACCATTTGTCTGAAGTGGTATAGGGTTTCCTGCCTAAGCAGGGGGTTGGACTAGAAGACCTCCAAGGTCCCTTTCAAATCTGTTATTTTATTCTATTCTATTCGCTGCCTTTCTCACCATGGGGCTACCCTAGGCAGGTCACAAGCAGCAAAAATGCACAATAACAAGAGATGGAAAGGACCTTGTAGATCTTCTAGTTCGATCCTTGCTCAAGCAGGAGACCCTGTGCCACTTCAGACAAATGGCTGTCGATTCTCTTCTTGAAAATCTCCAATGATGGAGCATACTTCTGCATGCCAAGTCAAGACCATTGAATCATATTGAATCAGAATAGAGGAAGGACCTTGGAGGTATTCCGCCCAGGCAGGAGGCCCTACACCATTGGACCACAGATGGTGGTCCAATATCTTCTTGTAAGCTTCCAGTGATGAAGCTCCCACAACTTCTGAAGGAAACCTCTGTTCCATTGGTTGATTGTTCTCACTGTCAGGAAATTCCTCCTTAGTTCCAAGTTGCTTGTCTCCTTGACCAGTTTCCATCCATTATTCCTTGTGTTCAGGTGCTTTGGAAAATAGCTTGACCCCCTCCTCTCTGTGGCAGCCCTTCAAATATTGGAAGGATGCTCTCATGTCTCCCCTGGTCCTTCTCTTCACTAGACTAGCCATGCCCGGTTCCTGCAGCCATTCATCGTATGTTTTAGCCTCCAGTCCCTTCATCATCTTTCTCCCTTTCTCAGCATTTGGTTGACAATCGTGATCTCTTCCCCACCTCATTGAACTGTCTTCTTCGGGACTATCAACCATCTAAACTCTTGTGAGATTTGGGAACTTGAGACTTCGTTCTTCTCTGTTGTGGTTCCACTCCTTTTTTAAATTTTGCAATTCTAGTAGGTGGGGAAGGCTGCTTTGGGTTGCTAATACATCTGATCCCTGGGTTTTCTAACAGCTACATAAAACCATTGGGAGAAGTCATCTGCTACTTTTGGATGTAGTATCAGCTATACGCGTTACACTTTTTATGAGTTTCGTGCCACAAAGAAGGTGAGATGTTGGTGCCATGAGTTTTCAGGTTTGATGGCCCGGGAAACCGAGTAGCAAACGAACTCTAGGATTATAGGAGAAATTGATGATGCAGTGAAATTGATTATAATTGGTGAAATTGATGATAGGTGAAATTGATGAAAGAGGTGGCTCAGTGGCTAAGATGCTGAGCTTGTCGATCAGAAAGGTTGGCAGTTCGGTGGTTCGAATCCCTAGTACTGCGTAACAGAGAAAGCTCCCGTTGCTTGTCCCAGCTTCTGCCAAGCTAGCATGTAAAAATGCAAGTAGAAAAACAGGAACCACCTTTGGTTGGAAGGTAACCGTGTTCCGTGCGCCTTCGGTGTTGAGTCATGCCGGTCACATGACTGTGGAGTCGTCTTCAGACAGCGCTGGTTCTTTGTCTTTGAAACGGAGATGAGCACCGCCCCCTAGAGTTGGGAATGACTAGTACATATGTATGAGGGGAATTTTTACCTTTAGCAAAAGGGCTCCAGAATTGGAGAGGAAATTGATGATAAAACAATGTTTTACGCCCCCTCCTTTCTCTCAACTGGTAACCCCAAAAGGATGTTGCTTCTAATATCTAATTTGCATGCAAAAATCATCCTGGGAAGTTATGAGAATAACCATGAGATTAAAAGCAAAGGATGATGAAAGGCACCAGCAGAAATGAAAATGAAAGCTACAGCAAATTGTCATATTTCCATTTAGCGAGCGCCATGTTAATTAATTTCCTGAGCTGCTGCCAAAGAAACATTAACACCAACGCATTATCATCCGGCGCAATTGAAAGCACATCACTTCTCTACTCAAAGAGGGAAATGATAGAGGAAGGGAAGAGAACAATGTCTTTAGATCCACCCAGTAGGAGAACAAATGCTTTTTTTGTTGTTGTTTACGATCACAATCAAAACACATAGGAGACATGTCAGCATTTGGGTCTCTGAGGTCAGGTGAGGATGTGTGTCTGTCTCTCTCTCTCTGTGTGTGTAATTTTTACTTGGTTACGTAAGAGGAAGATGGCATACAGTAGATAAGATGTAGTAGTTACAAAACTACTTGTGCATGCGCTGTCAACATTGGAGGAAAGGGAGAGAGAGTTCCACGCAGCTAGAGTTGGATCACAGATTAGTACAGCAGGTGTGTGAGGCGCCGAAATTTTACAACCTGCTGCAGCACTTCATTGCTGAATGTGATTTATGACACAGACTGAGGGGAGGGGAGACACAGGGGTAAAGTTCAACCATCATTAAACTGAAATTAGATCTGACTCCACGCAGGTATTGCCGAGATGTTGCTGCTAATAAATGACTGGATTTCTTTTGAAACTTGGCTTGAGGCTCATAAGTTAATTAGGGCATCTTTCGGAAACCTGACATGCACCTTGTGGTTTTATCATACACTCAGCTCATAGACTTGTGATTGTAAGCCGCCCTGAGTCCCCTCAGGGAAAAGGGCGGCATATAAATTCCAATAAAAACCTTTAAAAAACCTTATGGAACTTTCCAAAACATGGCCCCGTCAGAGCCTGAATCTGTGGAGGAAATGAGCTGGAACCTGAGGCGACAGATATTGGGGGGGGGGGGTTGTTGGCTTGGGAGGAAAATGGGGAAGGGCAGGGCCTGGGCCTTTCAGGATTAGAACAGCTTGTAGTCAGAGAGGAACAGGGGCAGGATGAACACGAGAGACTGAGCTCAGGCATGGAGAAGGACCACCCACTCCTGATCCGAGAGCATGGAGAGTGGAGAGAAGGCAAGAACAGTGCAGACTGAGCAGGCTACTCGGGAGAAGAGCACCCTGCCCATCTTCACAAGGCGCACCTGGGGAATGAGACTCCCCACACTGTGGGGAGGGGCATTTGTCAGAAACAAACACTGAATTCATGGTTTGTTGAGTGTGCCAACATTTGAACTTTCCAAGAGTTCTTGCATTCTTCCTGGCTTTATGGACTAATTAATTGGATCCTTTGCTTCCAGAACTCCTTGATTGGCCCTGATGGATTTATTGCTATGCAGCCTTGGTGTACACAGCACTGGGCTGGACCAGAGGTGGGTTCCTACCGGTTCGCACCGGTTCAATAGAACCGGCTTGTCAAATCTTTTTTTCCCCCCTTAATATGGGTTTTTTTTTGTCATTTAATTTATTTATTTTTTAATTATTTTAATTTTATCAATTTCATATATACATTCACAATTATATGATCTCATAACTGTTATTAATAATATGTATTTATAACCATTTTTCCCTACTGTTGACAATATACTTGAAGATTGCTTTTTTAACATCCCATAGATCCATCTTATCTTACAACGATCCTACTTCTTCTTCCCTCCCTCCCTCTTTCCTTCCCTCGTTCCTTCGAGAAGGAGAGAAGAAAGGAGGGAATGTAGGAGAGAAGGAAGGGGGGAAGGAAGGAGGAAAGGAAGGGGGAAAGGAAGGAGAGAAGGAGAAAAGAAAGGAGGGAAGGAGAGAAGGAGGGAAGGGGAAGGAGGGAGGGAAGGAAGGGGAGTAGGAGAGAAGAAACGGCTTGTCAAATCTACCGAACCGGTTAGAAGAGGTTCCACCAGTGGACCCGGAAAGCAGGCCACACCTACAGAAGAGGTTCCACAATTTTTTGAAACCCACCACTGGGCTGGACTATTTGCAGCCAGAGGCTGCTTGAGGTGTGTGTGTGTGAGAGAGAGCGGGAGGGAGGGAGGGAGGGAGGGAGAGATGGGGGAGAGGGAGAGAGAGAGAGAGAGAGGGGGAGAGGGAGAGAGGGGGGGAGATGGAGAGATCACTTTGCTCTGGGATTTGCCAGGAACGTGGGAGCGTTTGGGGAAATTTGAAGCAATAAAAGGGTGATTTGAACTTCCAGCTGCTTGTGCTATCTCTGGGCCATGCCCCGGGTCATCCCAACTTGCTAAGGCCTGGATTTTATTTCAACACAAGAACCTTTTGACCAATCATCAGAATTATCAGATTCCCAATCAACCGTTTTTTAAGACATCACATACTCAGTGGTGGGTTACTCTTACCGTCGCTACCGGTACTCTGCTTGTGGTCTGTTCGTGCATGCGTCTGACGTGTGCTGCGCACACATGTGCAATCCACCACCCCTGCAGCAACCAGCTGCTTGATGGGGCTTGTGCAGGCGTCGCACGCTGTGTGTGCATGACCACGTTGCCGTTTCCCACGCTATAGAGCGTGGGCGGGCGGGTGGGCCAAACGAGCCACCATACCAGTACACTCTCAGCTGCTCCCGGCTACTACCGGTACGGCTGTACCGGTCCGTACTCACAGCAACCCACCACTGACTGAGATCCAATGTTACTAGATTCAGGATTTCTTTTTCCTTTCCAAAATTAGGTTAAAAATCTCTCCTCTTTGTCTCTTGAGACAAACTCACCCAGAAACAATTTCCGAATAAGGGAAGCAGAAAAAAAGAGAGTTAGGAAGCACTGGGGCCATCTTTAAGTAGTTTCCCCCTCTGTGTGGATCGTGGGCATGGTTCAATGAGCTGAAAAAAATTAATTTCCTATTCGTTGTTTAAAAACACACACACACACACACACACAACACCCACGATTCTAGCATCCCGCACTGTCATGGGTGAGCAGGTTGGTTCCTCTGCTGGGAAATAATTTTAGTGTTTCATTTGGAAAAGAAAAAAAGAAATACCCAAAAGTAATTAACTGCATGGGTATGCTTAGTTGAGTAAGTCATTACGATCTCTTGACTTATGCAAATGAGGTGGCTGGATGATAATTGAGATGGAGATAATGCATCAAGATAGATTAAAATTTAATTTGTGTGAGTCCACAGGAATATTTGCCGGGGGGGGGGGGGGGCAAAGAAAAGACATCGGCAGTCCATCAGAAGGGTATAATCAAGTTGCTGGTTCTTTCCCTTGGTTTCATCCAGAACTTAGATCAATGGTTATATACTTCTTCCATTAACCCATCAGTTGTCATGGTTCCTGATTGGCTAGCTGAAACATTAATAAAAATAGCAATGGGATAGAACCCTACTTTTCTCCAGAAGGAGTGGTAGATATTTTTTGAAACTTGAGGAGCAACTTTCAGGACCTAGGTGTCTATAGAGATTCTCTGACATCCAGGTCCTGTTGTCCCAAAGGTGCTTTTTCAAGAGGCAACTGGACTTTCTGGTTTTTCTTTTGCTTCTCAACGAAGAAACTTCTTAAGCTCTGGCCGGATGGTGGGGAATGGAAGGATTGATACTCCTTGCAAACAGCTGGCCATTTGCATCCTTTTAGCAGTTCCAAAAAGGCTCCAAACCCATTTGTACTACTCGGGTGACCCTGAGGACACATATAAATCTCCAGGTGGCCTCAGTGACTCTCTAAAAGGATGCAAATGACCAACTGTGGGCAAGGAGTATGAATCCTTCCATTCCTCACCATCCGGTCAGAGCAGAAGAATCTTCTTGGATGAGAAGTGAAATGTCTTCAAAGAAAAATAAAATAAGAAAGTCCAGTTGCCTCCTGAAAAAGCACCTTTGGGAGAACCGAGAATATCCATAGACATTTATTGATGCAATTTGTTCTATTTTCCACCTGGCCTGTAATTGCCCATACTGGAACCATGTTTGAACTACCTTCTCCTCTTTTAATACCTCTAAAGATTTTAGTTGTAGTACCCCCCTTTCCAAAATGAGAAGCTGTCTGTAGGTAATTCTATCCTGTTTTTGTGCTATATTCATATTTTCAATTGCGTGTCTAGGAATTGCCCACATGGGTATCTTGTCATTTAATTTATATTGGTATTTTTTCCAGACCCGCAGTAAAGCATTTCTTAAAATATGACTTTTAAAATTCTCGTCCAATTTTTTGTTGGAAAAAATTGGTAAGCATGCCAACCATATATCAGATCGTGTCCCTCAATATTCAATATTCTATCATTAGTTAAATGGGTCCAATCACTAATTACAGATAATGCCACTGCATCATAATATAATTTTAAATTAGGTAGTTTCAGTCCTCCTCTCTCACATATATCTTGCATTATTTTCATCTTTACCCTCGGCTTCTTTCCTGCCCATACAAATTTGTTGATAACCTTCTGCCATGCTAAAAGATTCGCATCTTTTTTAAGTATAGGTAACATTTGGAAAAGAAATAAATTTTTTAGTAAGATGTTCATTTTCACTGATGCAATTTGGGACGAACACCCTTCGAAAGGTGTGGGTTGTATGAACGGATTTCATAAGAAAAATTGCAGGCTACCGAAACGATTTTCAGGTAACTTCTCCAAGAATTGTAATTCCTGAGTTAAAGTTGCAATCTCTCCCGATTAAACGGTGAATATAATTGTCCAGGAATAAGTAGGAAGTTTGTGGGTGTGCCATAATAGGCACAAAAGTGTACGGTAGTCTCTGAATGTGTCTCTGTTGTGAAATTAGATTGGGATCTCACTAGAGGACACATTTGGGGTGTGGCAGTGTTAGTCTTTCCAAAACGTTTATTATTTGCACTGTAATGGATTGATTGGCGCTTTTTGATAAATTTGTGAGGGTGTCCGTGTTATTGGAGGGTGTTATACAGGGGGTCTGTTTCAGTAGGTCCAATGCTTCCAGTTTAACAACCGGTTCATTAAACCTCCTGATCATCTTTGTTGCTCTTCTTGGTTCCACCACAAAACCGCGGTCGACTAAAGCGCGCTTGACGAAACCGCGTACATGACGTCATCACAGCGCGATGAAAAAAGCACGCTGTGAGCGCTAAAGCTAAAATTAACCCCTAAACCTAAACCTAACCCCCCAAAACCTAACCCTAAACCTAACCCTTAACCTAACCCTAAACCTAACCCTAAACCTAACCCTTAACCTAACGCTAAACCTAACGCTAACCCTTAACCTAACCCTAAACCTAACCCTAATGCTTAACCTAACCCTAACCCTAACCCTTAACCTAACCCTAACCCTAAACCTAACGCTTACCTTAACGTGAATCGGCTTGCTTTCAAAGCGCTTTTTAAAGCGCCCTTTTTTCTCCGCGGTCGCTGTTGTTGCGCTGCTGATGACATCAGCGACGCGCTTTAATCGGGCGCGCTTTAGTGGACCGTGGTTTTGTCGTGCCATGGCTCTTCTCTACACTCTTTCTAGAGTGTTAACATCTTCTTTGTATCGTGGTGGCCGAAACTGGATACAATAATCCAAGTGTGGTTTTTACCCAGGTCTTATAAATTTGTAATGACACTTCATGGGACCTTGATCATCTGTCCAGGATGGTATAAGCTCCCCTACTTTGAGCAGGGTGTTGGACTAGAAGATCTTCAAGGTCCCTTCCAGCTCTACGATGCTATGACCCTACGAATCTTCCCTTTTGGATAGGCATGACTCATACAATACCTTGATCTAACATCCTCAAGAAAGCCACCAAGCTCAGAGGACATCAAAGCCCCTCCCCCCCCAGTTCTATCCTGAGCTAGAAATATTCTCATCTATGGGTATCTTGATGAATTTTATGAATTTCAAAGGAAATCGAAGTCTGTTTAAGACAGCCAACACGTATAATATTTTGTCAAAAGCTCTTTCAGCCTCTAACGATAGGATTACAAATTGCTCTTCATTTTTATTCAAGGCTATTAAATCTACAGCTAACCTAATACTGTCGGTTGCTTGCCTCGTTTTTATAAGCCTCGCTTGATCATTGTTAATAATAAATGATAGTGCTACGCTGTAATCTCTTTGCCAGCATTGCTGTTAAGATCTTTCTATCAACATTAATCAGAGAGATTGGAAAGAGATGTAACTCGGTGGCAATATTTACAGCTACAATATTCTGTTAACAACATTGTTTGGGTGAGCGGTGCTTTCAGATTCCAAGACGCTCGTTTAAATCTTTTGAAATTAAAATAATTAAAAAAACCTTACTCTTAGCTTCAATAGATATTTCTTATCATCATTAAAAAGGCAGAACAAACAATATTCTTCCTACATCAACCCAGAAGGCTCAGATTGCCCAAGAATCTGTTGATACAGTTCTACGAAGGGATTATTGAGTCTGTCATTTGCACCTCTATAACTGTCTGGCTTGGCACATCAACAGGACAGGTAGAGACTTGATTGATTGATTGATTGATTGATTGATTTTATTATATTTATATGCCACCCTTTTCCCCCGAAGGGGACTCAGGGCGGCTCACAATTCAAATCAGGGAAGGGGGGTACAGACAAAAAAATAAAATACGAAACATAACAATACATAATTTAAAAACACACAACAGTCATACCATTCAAGACGGGGGCAACAGCTCTTTAGCCCCAGGCAGATACCAGATTTTTCAGAGCACAAGACGCACCTTTCCCCCCAAAAAAGAGGGTGAAAATCTGGGTGCATCTTATACACTGAATACAGCATTTTTGGCCTTCAGAAACCCTGCCCCCTTTGCAAAAATGGCAATGCATAGCCTTTAGGAGGCTTCCAGAGTGCTCCTGGGGGCTGGGGAGGGCAAAAATGAGCAAACAATAGACTATTTTTTGGCTCATTTTGCCCCCCCCCCCTCCCAGTCCCCAGGAACACTGTACAAGCCTCCTAAAGGCTATTCATGCCCTTTTTTGGACAAAAAAATGGGCCCGTTTTTGGGTGGTGTGCGGAGTGCAAAAACTTTTTTACAAAATTTGCCTCTTCAAAATCTTGGTGCATCTTATATTCCCAAAAATATGGTAGTTAGGACTTCAGAAAAAAAATATTTGGAACCAGACAGCCTTCCGTTGAGGACCTGTACAATGCAAGAACCAGGAAGAGGGCTGAGAAAATATCTACAGAGCCTTCACATCCTGGACATAAACTATTTCAACTCCTTCCCATGGGAAAGTGCTATAGGGCATTGCATGTCAACAAAACTCAAAGACACACCACAAGCTGATCGACAAGCTGAGCAGCCACTGAACTACCGTGTCCACCTTCTCTAGACTAGCCAATCCCAAATCCTGCAACTGTTCATCATATGTTTTACTCTCCAGGTCTTTAATCATCCTAGTTACCCTTCTTTGTACTTTTTGGTTCTGAGAAAGGTTGGAGATAATAGTGCACAGTGAAGCTGTTTACAAAGGAGTAAGAGGCTAGAAGGGGCTGCAACGAAGAGAGAAGGAAGGAATGTTGAGGGAAGGAAGGATGGTTAAAGATGGTTAGTTTGGGGCAGTGGTGAAGGTACTGACCTAGTAATCAGGAGGCCATGAGTTCATCTTTAATAGCAGTAGACTTATATACCGCTTCATAGGCCTTTCAGGCCTCTCTAAGCGGTTTACAGAGAGTCAGCATATTGCCCCCAACAATCTGGGTCCTCATTTTACCCACCTCGGAAGGATGGAAGGCTGAGTCAACCCTGAGCCGGTGAGATTTGAACCGCTGACCTGCTGATCTAGCAGTAGCCTGCAGTGCTGCATTTAACCACTGTGCCACCTTGGCTCTTTAGGCATTGTTGGAAGAAATATCCATCCGGTTCAGTTCCAAGCGGGGAGAAAGACACTGGAAACATGGAGGCTGATTGGAAAGATGGTTTAATGGCGAAGCAGAACCACCAAGCACATGGTTCTCTGCTGCAGCTGATCACATGGAGTTGAAAGTGAGGGTTTTTTTTAAAAAATATCTTCTCTTGGGCTTTGAACTTCAGCTTCCTGTTCCTGCGCAAGAACATGTATTCTTCTATTGGCTGTTGTCAGACTCCCATGGTATCATGTACAAATCCTAGGAGTTTGTCTGAGCTACGTTTGGTTGAAGTTCAGGCTGATGCAATGAAGGGGCTTGTTGGGCAATTCCTATTGTGGCTGAGGGCTAACCCTACCTTTGTTCAGTCCTTCTGCAGGGGGTAAGGGATGACCATTTCTAAAAACTGGCCTCAGCTTAGTATCTGCTTGGAGGGGAGGGGAGGGGAGGGAACTGAGGCTCTGAGTTTCTGTCTCCCTTAAGATTTTTATTCCTATTTTTCATACATTTTTTAATAATTCTCAAAATATTTCATTTTTCTAGCAGCGGGGTAATTTCCTATAGCACAAAAACTAGCTGGATGACTTTGGGTCAATCACCAGGAGATGGTGAGTTCTAGTCTTGTCTTAGCCGTGAAAATTGGGTGGGTGGCTTTGGGTCAATCACCAGGAGATGGTGAGTTCTAGTCTTGTCTTAGCCGTGAAAATTGGGTGGGTGGCTTTGGGTCAATCACCAGGAGATGGTGAGTTCTAGTCTTGTCTTAGCCATGAAAATTGGGTGGTTGGCTTTGGGTCAATCACCAGGAGATGGTGAGTTCTAGTCTTGTCTTAGCCATGAAAATTGGGAGGGTGGCTTTGGGTCCATCACCAGGAGATGGTGAGTTCTAGTCTTGTCTTAGCCATGAAAATTGGGAGGGTGGCTTTGGGTCCATCACCAGGAGATGGTGAGTTCTAGTCTTGCCTTAGCCATGAAAATTGGGTGGGTCGCTTTGGGTCCATCACCAGGAGATGGTGAGTTCTAGTCTTGTCTTAGCCATGAAAATTGGAAGGATGGCTTTGGGTCCATCACCAGGAGATGGTGAGTTCTAGTCTTGTCTTAGCCATGAAAATTGGGTGGGTCGCTTTGGGTCCATCACCAGGAGATGGTGAGTTCTAGTCTTGTCTCAGCCATGAAAATTGGGAGTGTCACTTCAGGCTAATCACCGGAAGATGGTGAGTTCTAATCAGTGGTGGGTTTCAAAATTTTTTGGAACCTCTTCTGTAGGAGTGGCTTGCTTTCCAGGTCCACTGGTGGAACCTCTTCTAACCGGTTCGGTAGATTTGACGAACCGGTTCTACCGAACTGGTGCGAACCTGTAGGAACCCACCCCTGGTTCTAGTGCTATTTTAAGCATGAATGTAACTACATTGCATTTGATGTAAGTTTCTTTAGCAAATACTCACTTGCTGCAATTATAATTTTTTTGTTACATTGGTTGCTGTTTCAAACATTATTTTAATTACCTGGAATTCTGTTGTCTTGTTGAGTTTCATTATGGTGTAGATCAGCTAGTTTGTTAAATTTTACGCTCTGCATGGCAGTCAAAGTAAGAAACCATTAGTAGAACATATTACAAAAAAATTAAAATACGAGATAATGACTTTGTTGAGCATAGCAGAAGACTTTCAATTATTTTCGTGGGGCTGCATCAGTATTACTACTGTATTTTGGATATGGCATAATCCAAACTAAATATAGATGTGAGAATTAGCATGGAATAATTGCTGTCTGTCCAACTGTGATTCGCTTCCCATCTGCAAGGAAGGAATTATAATTGCTCATCTACCTTACATGATTACTGTTCTCTGTTTTTTTTTGTGATGGTTAGCCAGAGGGATTTTGAAATCCTGCAGGCAGATGATGAATTCAAGAAACTGCCTTCCCAGATATCCCACCCCCAAGCATCTAGCATCCCAAAATAGCTTTGTTTTACAACCAGAGGTTTCATTCTTCACTCTTCTTCGTAGAAAAGAATACAACAACGGAGTTGGATGGGACATTGGAGGTCTTCTAGTCCAACCCCCTGTTTAGGCAGGAAACCCTACACCACATCAGACAAATGGTTATCCAACCACTTCTTAAAATCGCCCAGTGATGGAGCATCCACAACTTCTGGAGGCAAGTTGTTCCACTGATGAATTGTTCTCACTGTCAGGAAATTTCTCCTTAGTTCTAAGTTGCTTCTCTCCTCAATTAGTTTTCACCCATTGCCTCTTTTCCTGCCTTCTGGTGCTTTGCAGTATAATTTAATGAAAAGACGGACTAGGGGAGACATGATAGAAGTCTTCCAATCTAGGGGTTGCCACAAAGAAGAGGGGATAAAGCTATTCTCCAAAGCACTTGAAGGCAGGACTTTCTTTTTCTTTTTCTTCCTCTTCCTCTTCCTCTTCCTCCTCCTCCTCCTCCTCCTCCTCCTCCTCCTCCTCCTCCTCTTCTTCTTCTTCTTCCTCCTCCTCCTCCTTTTCTTCCTTCTTCCTCTTTTTCTTTTCCTTCTCCTTCTCCTCCTTCTTCTTGTTCCCATTCTTCCTTTTTTCCTCTTCCTCTTCTTCATCCTCCTCTTCTTCCTCCTCCTTTCCTTCCTTCTTTTTTCTTTTCCTTCTCTTCTTCTCCTTCTCCTCCTTCTTGTTCCCATTCTTTCTTTTTTCCTCTTCTTCTTCTTCTTCTTCCTCCTCCTCCTTTTCTTCCTTCTTCCTCTTTTTTCTTTTCCTTCTCCTTCTTCTCTTTCTCCTCCTTCTTGTTCCCATTCTTCCTTTTTTCCTCTTCCTCTTCTTCTTCCTCCTCCTCTTCTTCCTCCTCCTTGCCTTCCTTCTTCTTTTTTCTTTTCCTTCTCCTTCTTCTCCTTCTCCTCCTTGTTCCCATTCTTTCTTTTTTCATTTTCTTTTTCTTTTTCCTCTTCCTCTTCTTCTTCTTCCTCCTCCTCCTTTTCTTCCTTCTTCCTCTTTTTTCTTTTCCTTTTCCTTCTTCTCCTTCTCCTACTCCTTGTTCCCATTCTTTCTTTTTTCTTCTTTTTCTTTTTCTTCTTCTTCTTTCTCCTCCTCCTCCTCCTCCTCCTCTCAGTATGTATTCAGTTCTCTCCTTGTGTCTGTAGTGAATGAGAGTGTCCGGAGAGCAGCTGAGAACCCTGTGGTGTTAACCTCAGTCAACATGTCCTGGAAGCTGCAGATCACACAACCCCAATCTCGGCTCAGTCTGGTTCTTGGACACCAGATGACCATAGGGAATGATAGATTGGCTGAGGCTGGGTCTCCAACGGATGCTCTTCCCCATCCGTTGGCTTTCTTGCCCATGAGTGGGCGTCTTCTGAAATCTGAATCGGAAGATTCTGGCGTGGAGTTGGCCAGTGGTGACCACGTCCCTTTGACTCCGGTGGAATCCGAAAAAAGCTTTTCTCTGGATTGCCTGGATGGAGATGATTCTGTTCCAGCTGTTCAGGAGGGTCATCCCCAAGAAAGGCCAGAAATACTACTGCCCGTTCTGGATTGTGCCTGGCAGGATTTCTGTGTCAAAAGAAAGCTTGGCAACGTGGCACAGAGCTCTCAGAAGAACATCGTGCTTATGCCCAAGAAACCTACTCCAGATTTGGAGGAGCTAAAGTCCTGCCACCACCCATGCCAGCCAGTGAGTGTTAAAGGGGTTCTGGATGAGGCTTCTGGAGGATGCAGTCAAGCTACCTCAGGCGGCAGCATCCTTGAGGAGAAGAAAAGAAAAGAAGGGGCACAGCAGCCAGCATCCCGCCCCATGCCAGGACCCGGACTACACTACCTGGAGAACCTCTGTAAAACCATGGAGAAAATTGCCAAACTTCAAAAAGCTGGAAATTCACCATAAATGTCTAATACTGGAGTGCCGAGTCTGTACCCTGGAAGAAGAGAAAAAAGTCCGATCCCTCTGGGGAAGATTGAAGGGGCTGTTTACGAAAAGGAGAAGGGGATCTCTAAAGCCTGAAGAAGTCATCCAAGTCACAATGACAAGTCACACCAGTAGTGACACCTCATCCCAAAGCAGGAACAGTTGATGAAGTTGTGTTACTTCATTGAAATTGGGCTTTTTTTTGTATTTTTAACAGATAACTATATATGTGCGGCTGTGAGTTTGAATATATTTATTGTATTTATTGTACTATATTTAAAGAAGGAAAATAAAATGTTAGGAGCCAAGGTGGCGCAGTGGTTAAATGCAGCACTGCAGGCTACTGCTAGATCAGCAGGTCAGCGGTTCAAATCTCACCGGCTCAGGGTTGACTCAGCCTTCCATCCTTCCGAGGTGGGTAAAATGAGGACCCGGATTGTTGGGGGCAATATGCTGACTCTCTGTAAACCGCTTAGAGAGGGCTGAAAGCCCTATGAAGCGGTATATAAGTCTAACTGCTATTGCTATTGCTATCTATCTATCTATCTATCTTCTATATCTATCTTATCTATTATCTATCCATCCAAGGCTCAAGGTTGACTCAGCCTTCCATCCTTCCGAGGTGGGTAAAATGAGGACCCGGATTGTTGTTGGGGGCAATATGCTGACTCTCTGTAAACCACTTAGAGAGGGCTGAAAGCCCTATGAAGCGGTATATAAGTCTAACTGCTATTGCTATTGCTATTGCTCCTCCTCCTCCTCCTCCTCTCCTTCTCCATTTCCCTCCCTCCCTCCCTAGATCAAACCTACTCCACAGATCATTCTTCTGGCCTGAAGGAGAATCTTTCAGAAGAGCCTCTGTCTCTTCTACTATCCCTTTCTTTTTATTTTTGCAGACAGGCAAGAAACCTCCCTGATTTGGGAGGGGAAAAAAATGGGAAAAAAACCAACTTCCACAAATCATCAATCATTGCAAGGCAGCTGAGTTGCTGAGCGGATAGTGAAACCAGATAGGTGAACAGAAGGGAATATTGTCAGAGGCATAAATAATGTTTAATAAATCATCAGCAAACGGGGGACAGCTAGCAGACTCCCACATCAGAGTTACCGACAGCTGGAAGCATCTAAGTTGGCTCCCACTTCTCTGCATCCTCAAATGGAGGACAAGGATCTGGCTGTGATGACTTCAGGATGTACCCCTCTCCACCCCCGACAGGTTGGCAGAGATAAATCTTGATTGTTTCTTTCTCACAGAGTTGGAAGGGACCTTGGAGATCTTGTAGTCCAACCCCCTTGCTCAGGCAGGAAATCCTACACCACTTCAGATAAATGGTTGTCTAATCTCTTCTTGAAAGCTTCCAGTGTTCAAGCATTCATGACTTCTGGAGACAAGTTGTTCCA
Organism: Thamnophis elegans; assembly: GCF_009769535.1. Lineage (NCBI taxonomy): Eukaryota > Metazoa > Chordata > Lepidosauria > Squamata > Natricidae > Thamnophis > Thamnophis elegans. The sequence goes on along the minus strand of NC_045548.1, from coordinate 77,971,792 downwards.
CTGTTCTCGCTGTCAGGAAATTTCTCTATCTATCTATCTATCTATCTATCTATCTATCTATCTATCTATCTATCTATCTATCTATCTATCATCTATCTATCATGTATCTATCTATCTATCTATCTATCTATCTATCTATCTATCTATCTATCTATCTATCTATCTATCTATCTATCTATCCATCCATCCATCCATCCATCCATCCATCCATCCATCCATCCATCCCTATCTATCTATCATCTATCATCTATCTATCTATCTATCTATCTATCTATCTATCTATCTATCTATCTATCTATCTATCTATCTATCTATCTATCATCATCATCTATGTCTGTCTGTCTGTCTGTCTGTCTATCTATCTATCATCTATGCCTTTCTGTCTGTCTGTCTATTTATCATCTATGTCTGTCTGTCTGTCTGTCTGTCTGTCTATCTATCTATCTATCTATCTATCTATCTATCTATCTATCTATCATCTATCTATCTATCTATCTATCTATCTATCTATCTATCATCTATGCCTTTCTGTCTGTCTGTCTGTCTATTTATCATCTCTGTCTATCTATCTATCTATCTATCTATCTATCTATCTATCTATCTATCTATCTATCTATCTTCGATCTATCCATCTATCTATTTGTCTCTATCTCTGTCTGTCTGTCTGTCTGTCTATCATCAATTCTATCTATCTGCCTGCCTGTCTGCTTTTCTGTCTTTCTATCAGTTCTCTCTCTCTTTCTCATCTATGTTTAGCTGTCATCTATGATCTATATATCTATTTATCTATCAATCTGTTGATCTATCTATCTATCTATCTATCTATCTATCTATCTATCTATCTATCTATCTATCTATCATCATCTATGTCTGTCTGTCTGTCTGTCTGTCTATCTATCTATCATCTATGCCTTTCTGTCTGTCTGTCTATTTATCATCTATGTCTGTCTGTCTGTCTGTCTATCTATCTATCTATCTATCTATCTATCTATCTATCTATCTATCTATCTATCATCTATGCCTTTCTGTCTGTCTGTCTGTCTATTTATCATCTCTGTCTGTCTATCTATCTATCTATCTATCTATCTATCTATCTATCTATCTATCTATCTATCTATCTATCATCTATCTATCTTCGATCTATCCATCTATCTATTTGTCTCTATCTCTGTCTGTCTGTCTGTCTGTCTATCATCAATTCTATCTATCTGCCTGCCTGTCTGCTTTTCTGTCTTTCTATCAGTTCTCTCTCTCTTTCTCATCTATGTTTAGCTGTCATCTATGATCTATATATCTATTTATCTATCAATCTGTTGATCTATCTATCTATCTATCTATCTATCTATCTATCATCATCATCTATGTCTGTCTGTCTGTCTGTCTGTCTATCTATCTATCATCTATGCCTTTCTGTCTGTCTGTCTATTTATCATCTATGTCTGTCTGTCTGTCTGTCTGTCTGTCTATCTATCTATCTATCTATCTATCTATCTATCTATCTATCTATCTATCATCTATCTATCTATCTATCTATCTATCATCTATCTATCTATCTATCTATCATCTATGCCTTTCTGTCTGTCTGTCTGTCTATTTATCATCTCTGTCTGTCTATCTATCTATCTATCTATCTATCTATCTATCTATCTTCGATCTATCCATCTATCTATTTGTCTCTATCTCTGTCTGTCTGTCTGTCTGTCTATCATCAATTCTATCTATCTGCCTGCCTGTCTGCTTTTCTGTCTTTCTATCAGTTCTCTCTCTCTTTCTCATCTATGTTTAGCTGTCATCTATGATCTATATATCTATTTATCTATCAATCTGTTGATCTATCTATCTATCTATCTATCGATCAATCAATCAATTCAAGACAATTGTCCTACAAAACAAATGAGTGAGTAAGAAGGAAGATACACCTTATACCAGACTGGGTTTGCGGTTTTTTCTTTTTCATTTTCTTCAGGCCTCATGGTGGTACAAAACATCTTATTTCTTTCTCATGACCTATTCATGAGGATGGGTTTAGTAGCAGTGTTACGTTACCTAGAGCAGATATTTATGTCTTTGGAAACCTACAAGCCCGAAGAAGGTCTCTTTGCACCAGAAATAGACATATCTCTCCTATGAAACAGTGTCTTCTTCCAAGACTTTTTTTTTAAAAAAAGAAATTATTATTATTGTCTTGTGCAGCAAGACCTCGCAGAGCCCTTGATAAGGAAATGATTCATTTCAGTGGGGAGACTCGGTTGAAGGTCTGATCCATCAGAATAAGACGCTGTTAAGGGAATCTTCCTTCCTCCTTCTCGGGAAGTGGATGATGGTTATTAACCCTCAATAGAAACTGCTAAGAGATGGGCGAGAAATATTTTTCCATTTTCAAACCTGGGCAATTTGCATGAATCAAACAGCCCAATGCCTCTCCTTGCCAAAATTCCAATTTTTCCATTGTTTGCAATGCCCTTCACAGCCTAACAAGAGAAGCCCGGAAAAATACATCTGTTAGAGGAAACTTGACAGGGAAAAAAAAAATGTACACATTAGGGAACCGTCATTTCGAAGTGCATATTGGCAGAAAACCACTCCCAATAATCTGTTTATTTGGAAGAGGATATGCACCCAGTAACAGGCACGCAAAAGGGAGGGGAAAAAAAATTGAGTTAATATCAGGCCAGGAAGAAAAAAAAAAAAACCACTTCGGATTGTAATGTGTTCTTGAAAAATACACACTTTTTTTTTTTTAAAAAAAAGATTAGAAACGCCAGTGAGATGGAATTAAGTATTTCAAAAGGGCAAGAAAAGGTCATTGTGATATTAAGCTGCCAACGTTGTTAGCCTTTATTCGACTTTTCAAGACGGTGAGTTTTCTAAGTCCAATAACATTTATCACCGTATTAACTTACCTATGTACCGTATTTTTCGGAGTATAAGATTCACCTTTAACCCCCTAAAAGAGGGTGAAAATTTGGGTGCGTCTTATACACCGAATGTAGCCCCCCCCCACAGCCCTCACCCTTCCAGCAATTTACCTCCTTGCAGCAAATGGGGAAAATGGGGCTTGTGGAGGGGGCAATAGTCTATGCCAATCCCTGCAGCCCGAAACAGCTGATCATCGGGAAGCCTGTGCTGAAAATGAAACTGAAAGTGAAACTTGCTGTTTGCTGCAAGGAGGCAAATTGCTGGGAGGCAGAGACAGATTTTTTTCTTCTTCTCATCAAGCTAAACTGAAACAGGCTGTTTGCTGTAAGGAGGCAAGTCAATAACTATAAATGCCTATTAGAATGTTCAAATTATTAGACTTATTCCTTTAAAGGCTGCTTTGTTATTGTTCCAGGCAGCTTAACAAAGTGAAGAAGCTTTTTAAAATCAATGCTTGATCTGAAAGAGGCCCAGTGCGATTGTATCTTCCTTTAAATAGCAGAGAATAACTTATACTTCCAGAAAGCCACATCAATTTTAACAGCATGTGTACAGTCTGAAATGTAATACCACAAACAGTGTATATCGCCTGTACTGTTTGCTGTTTGCTATTTGCTGCAAGGAGGCAAATTGCTGGGAGACAGAAGCAGATTTTCCCCCTTCTACTCCCCCCCCCCCCGCCAAAGCTTGGGGTGTCTTATACTTCAGAGCATCTTATACTCTGAAAAATTCTTTTTTTATATATTGTGGAGACCAAAGCTGGGTATCTCAACTTTTTTTCAGAATCTCTTCAATAACCATAATCACTCTTTCTGTCTGCAGCATCTGACATTATTCTCTGGAAAGGAGGACAGCATTGATTTATAGTACAACGCTTTGCAAGAGTGGGACATTTTTATTCTGTTTGATTCCCCCTCCCTCTACTTTTTATTTTATTGTAGGAAGTTAGCAGCCACCCCTCTCCTAGAAAAATGAAATATTTTAGGAAATATTAAAAGGGCAGATTGTTTCCTTTAAAAGACAGGCAGAAACTCATGTTCCCACCTTTGTCAATGGACCATTAAGGCTTGAGTCAGTCTATTCTACATAACAAAGATCTACCTCCTTCATCAGAGCCATGATAGGAATTGGTGAAAAACCCTTTCATTACGTCATCACCCAGCAAGGCTTTACCAAGCTTGGGACTCAGGACATTATTGTATTATTGTATTGTATTGTATTGTATTGTATTGTATTGTATTGTATTGTATTGTATTGTATTGTATTGTATTGTATTGTATTGTATTGTTTTATTTTATTTTATTTTATTTTATTTTATTTATTTTATTTTATTTATTTATTTTACTATTATTATTTTATTATTTTATTATTATTTTATTATTTTATTATTTTATTATTTTATTATTTTATTATTTATTTTATTATTTTATTATTTTATTATTTTATTATTTTATTATTTTATTATTTTATTATTTTATTATTTTATTATTTTATTATTTTATTATTTTATTATTTTATTATTTTATTATTTTATTATTTTATTATTTTATTATTTTATTTATTTATTTATTTATTTTATTATATTATTATTTTATTTTATTTTATTTTATTTTATTTTATTTACTTATTTTATTTATTTTATTATTTATTTATTTATTTATTTATTTTATTATTATTTTATTTTATTTTATATATTTTATATATTTTATATTTCATTTTAATTTAATTTAATATGATTTAATATAATTTAATATAATTTAATTTATTTCCCCCACGCCATTAATATTCTCTCTCTGTTTTTAAACAAATGGTTAGCATTTAGCAGCTTAATGAAACCACAATGGTTGCCTTGAGCTCTTTGGCAAATGCTGCAGACCTTAGTTGCTCCCTGAGTGGTGGTTAATTTCCCTGTGAACAGATGGGCTAGGTAGAGTCCTCCGCATTCCCTTCCCTTGGCTGAGCCTGGAAGGGCTATTGCACCCGCGTTCTACACCTGGCCAGGAGTAAAAGGGAGGGGAGGGGAGCAGCAGCTGCAGAGGGAAGCCATCCTGGCTGGGAGGGTTGGGAACATGCCACCCCAACCTAAAAGTTTTAAGGACCCCCCAGGAGCCATTTTGGATGGAGATTGCAGAGCAGAAGAGTGATTTGGATTTGCATGCCTCTCTTTTTGAAGTTGGTTTTTCCTTCTTCCCTCCCCCTCTCTCTCCCCCTGTTAATTTCTTCTGCCTTTCTACCTCCCTTACTTCATCCCTCCCCTCCTTACCTTCCTCCCCTCCCCTTCCCTCCCAACCTCCCTCCCCCTTCCTTCCTCCCTTCCTCTCTTCCTCTCTTCCTCCCTCCCTCCCTCCCTCCCCCATTCCTTCCTTCTGCCTTCCCTCCCTCCCTCCCTTACTTCATTCCTCCCTCCCCTTCCCTTCCCTCTCCATCTCCCTCCCCCTTCCTTCCTCCTTCTTTCCCTCCTCCCTCTCTTCCCCATTCCTTCCTTCTGCCTTCCCTCCCCCTCTACTCCCCCTCCCTCCCCTATTCCTTCCCTCCACTCCCCTTCACCCCCTTCCCTTCCCTCCCCATCTCCCTTTACCCTTTCTTCCTCCCCCTTCCTTCCTTCCTTCCTTCCTTCCTTCCTTCTTTTTTTCCTTCCATCTTCCTTCCTCCCCTGTTCCTTTCTTTCTGCCCTCCTTCCCTTCCTTACTTCATCCCACCTCACTCCACCTTCCTTCTCTCCTTCCTCTCTTCCTCCATCCCTTACTCCATCCCTTCCTCCTCACTTTCCTCCCACCTTCCTTCCTCCCCCCCCTTTCCTGTTCCTTCCTTCCCTGCTTCTGACCTCCTTCCCTTTCTTATTTCATCCCCACCTCCATCCCCCTTCCTTCCTTCCTTCTTTCCCCTCTCAATCATACATTCCCTCCCTTCCTCCCTCCCCACTTCCCTCCTCCCCCCCTTTCTATCTCCTCCCTCCCTCCCTCCCTTCCAGGTGATCTAAGGAAAGCCTTTTCAAAGCAATCCAATACTCCTTATGTGTGTCCATCACTTCAAGTGATGAGGGAGTTCTGTTTTCCTCCCACCCGTTGTTTCCAGTCCAATAAAGCCACCCTTGGAAGCATGCCCCGCTGCCCGTCATCCTGGGTGGCAAAACCTTGGAGCTATCTCAGAGCCCACTGGATTCCTCTGGGTCTCTGGAATGGTTTTCTATCTCCGGTGCTTGAACATTTTTTCTGCAAATCAAGCACATGTTTCTCTGCTATATTAATTATCTTTCTGGTACTTTAGAGCAGTGTTTCTCAACCTTGGCAACTTGAAGATGTCCGGACTTCAACTCCCAGAATTCCCCAGCCAGCATTTGCATTTGCAGCCAGCATTTGCTGGCTGGGGAATTCTGGGAGTTGAAGTCCAGACATCTTCAAGTTGCCAAGGTTGAGAAACACTGCTTTAGAGAATGCAATAATTGAACCAGACAGATATCCTGTGGTCCCAGCTCAGTAACCCCCTCCTCCTTTAGACTCTCTCTCTCTCTCTCTCTCTCTCTCTCTCTCTCTCTCTCACACACACACACACACACACACACACACACACACACACACACACACACTTGTTTCTTTCTGGCAATATGACACTCAGCCCAGGTATGCATTACAGGTAGTTCTCGACTTACAACAGTCCATTTAGTGACCAAAGTTACAACGGCAGGGAAAAAACTGACTTACGACCGCTTTTCACACTTCTGACCAAGCCTCCCCATGCAATTTCCATTCTGAGGTTTGATAACTGACTCAGATTTATGACGGCTGCAGCATCCCGGCGTCACATGATCCCTTTTTTGCGACCTTCTCACAAGCAAAGTTTCATGCTTGAAACTTTCAAGAGACTCTAGAAAGAGTGCGGAGAAGAGCAACCAAGAGGATTAAGGGACTGGAGGCTAAAACATATGAAGAACGGTTGCAGGACCTGGGCCTGGCTGGTCTAGTGAAGAGAAGGACCAGGGGAGACATGATAGCAGTCTTATAGCAATAGCAATAGCAGTAGACTTATATACCGCTTCATAGGCCTTTCAGGCCTCTCTAAGCGGTTTACAGAGAGTCAGCATATTGCCCCCAACAATCTGGGTCCTCATTTTACCCACCTCGGAAGGATGGAAGGCTGAGTCAACCCTGAGCCGGTGAGATTTGAACCGCTGACCTGCTGATCTAGCAGTAGCCTGCAGTGCTGCATTTAACCACTGCGCCACCTTGGCTCGTCTTCCAATATTTGAGGGGCTGCCACAGAGAGGAGTGGGGCAAGCTATTCCCCAAAGCACCCGAAGGCCAGGCAAGGAACAATCGATGGAAACTGACCAAGGAGAGATTCAACCTGGAAATAAGGAGGAATTTCCTGACAGTGAGAACAATTAACTGGTGGAACAGAAGTTGCTTCTAGAAGTTGTGGGAGCATCATCACTGAAAGCTTTCAAGAAGGAACTGGACTTCCATATGTCAGAAATGGTGTAGGGGAGGAGTCAGCAATCTTAAACACTTAAAGAGCCACAGAGATCCTAAACGGTAGCCCCCCCCCCCCTTCAATTCTGGAGCTGACCGGAAATCCCGTTTCCCCACCATAGAGTCTCCTCTTAGCACGGCATCCTTTTTCCTCTACCTGTCCTAACCGAAAACCTTATCAATTGTGGAGCTGGCTGGAAAACCCACCCCTTGTCATAGAGTCTCCTCCTTGTGGTGCTGACTGGAGCTGCAGCAGAGGGATGAAGAGCCGAGGTGGCGCAGTGGTTAGGGTGCAGTACTGCAGGCTACTTCAGCTGACTGTTATCTGCAGTTCAGCGGTTCAAATCTCACCGGCTCAAGGTTGACTCAGCCTTCCATCCTTCCGAGGTGGGTGAAATGAGGACCCAGATTGTGGGGGCGATATGCTGACTCTGTAAACCGCTTAGAGAGGGCTGAAAGCACTATGAAGCAGTATATAAGTCTAACTGCTATTGCTATTGCTATTGTGCGCCCTGCTTCACCCCCCCAAAAAAAACCTGGTAGCTCCTCTCAAAATTGTGGTGCTGACTGGAGCTGCAGCAGAGGGATGAAAGAGCCACATGCGGCTCCAGAGCTGCATGGTGGTTGCTGACCCCTGATGTAGAATCTCCCACTTGGGGTGGGAAGTTGGACTAGATGACCTACAAGGTCCCTTCCAACTCTGTCAAGAAAAGCTGAATATAGACCGTAAAGCAATGTCTCCAGTCCTCAGCTGAAGGGGCTAGAATTGTTTGCTCTTCAATGCCCCTCTCTGCCTCTGCAGACTTTGGGGATTTCCAAAGGGGCTGCAATGTAATTGCAGAGGGAAGTAATAAGAGGCTTCAGTCAATTGTGTCAGGCAGGATTGATTGACCAAAGGATGCTTTTTGGTTGCTGAAGCTGGTGACTAATAAAACGTGACAACAGTTATTTCTCTCCTTCGTTGGTTGATACTTGCCTTAATTGGATGGATGCAATTCTTGTGGATGGACCCATCCTGAAAGAGAAAACAAAAGAAATCTTGGTCGTATCCAATAGTTGGAGTAACCAAGTTAATTTTCTAATGTCCAGGAACATCACATCTGCGTTGGGCATTGCAAAAGGCAGCCAGAGCTAAAACCAGGGGAAGGAAACACGAAGGCATCTTCGCGTAACGGGGTGGGCCAAACGCAGAGGCCAATTATGTCATATGTCAAGGACGATCTGTATTGCCACCCAGATTGTCTCCATTGTCCATAAAGTCCACAAGATTTAAGCCTGATTCAAGGAGGGTTTTTTCCCCCTCCCCATATTTAAAAGATAAAATGATGCTTCGTATTTGTAGCTCAAGTTTGAACTGTGGGGTTCTTGGTGCTCTCTGAGCTTAGTGGTTTGCGTGCAGATGTTTCATTACCCAACTAGGTGACATCATCAGCACTAACAGGGAGTGGGGATTGTCGAGAGGAGGAGAGAGGAGGAGGAAGAGGAGGAGGAAGACTGTGGGATCCTTGGTGTTCTCTGAGCTTGGTGGTTTTCTTGAAGACATTTCATTACCCAACTAGGCAACATCATCCATGCTAGTAGGGAGTGGGGTTTGTGGAGTCAAGGAAAAAGAGAGGAGGAGGAGGAGGAGATGGAGGAGGAGGAGGAGGAGGAGGAGGAGGAGGAGGAGATGGAGGAGGAGGAGGAGGAGACTTGTGGGCTCCTTGGTGCTCTCTGAGCTTGGTGGTTTTCTTGCAGACATTTCATTACCCAGCTAGGTAACATTATCAATGCTAGAAAGAGAGTGTAGCTTCTCGTCATTCTAGCACTGGTGATGTTACCCTAGGGGACTCCAGGGGACTGGAGGCTAAAACACATGAAGAACGGTTGCAGGAACTGGGTATGTCTAGTTTAATGAAAAGGAGGACTAGGGGAGACATGATAGCAGTCTTCCAATATCTCAGGGGCTGCCCCAAAGAAGAGGGAGTCAAGCTATTCTCCAAAGCACCTGAGGACAGGACAAGAAGCAATGGGTGGAAACTAATCAAGGAGAAAAACATCCTAGAACTAAGGAGGAATTTCCTGACAGTTAGAACAATGAACCAGTGGAACAGCTTCCCTCCAGAAGTTGTGAATGCTCCAACACTGGAAGTTTTTAAGATGTTGGATAACCATTTGTCTGAAGTGGTGTAGGGTTTCCTGCCTAAGAAGGCGGATGGACAACAAGACTTCCAAAGTCCTTTCAACTCAACTCAACTCAACTCAACTCAACTCAACTCTTCTCTTCTCTTCTCTTCCATTCCATTTCATTCCATTCTATTCCAACCTAGGCTGAGTAATGAAATGTCTGGAAGAAAATCACCAGGCTCAGAGATCTCAAGGGGGCAATTAAGGCCACGCTTGGCCCAAGAAAACTTTCTGATAAAGCCTTTTTGGTTTGGATAGAAGTCCTCTGGTCAATCTGTTTACTTCCTTCTTTATTCCCACCCACCCACCCAACCCGGGTTAGCAGTCCCACACCCATCAATCTATTTATAATCAGTTGATTTGCCCTGAATAAAATAGGGACGAATATTTACCTTTTAATAATTGCGCAGCATTAATCCTAAGTGCCTCCATCGCCTCGGGAACTCTAGCTAATTTCCGCTCTGTTCTGCCGCGGCATAATGATTCTTTAAAATGATTTTAAAATTGCAGCTGGCAGAGCTGTGCAATTTGGTTATTAATTGCAAAACAGCTTCTCTTTTACATGCTTTTTCGGAATGATAAAACAACTAGCCGGGAGTGATTTATAATCAGCGAGCAGGAATGAATCACTGAGGAAGGGCCCGCAACAGAAGGAAAATGTGTTACATAATCTCCTCGGCTAACTAACAGGAGGCGAACAACTTAAATTTGAATGATAGTTTTTAAAGGCCTAACCAACAAAGAAGATGGGAGGGGATCAACTCAGTCGCCAAAGGACCTGGGGGCAGGGCAAGAAGCAACGGATGGAAACACTCATCAAGGAGAGAAGCAATCTGGAACTAAAGGAGGAGGTTCCTGACAGTGAGAGCGATTTAACCAGTGGAACGACTGGCTTCCAGAAGTCGGGGATTAGGGATTGTATTCCCTTCCCTACCTGTTCGCAAATACTCTTTGCTCCCACGTGCCACCTCAGTGCATGTGCTCTGCCTTCCACCCATGCACTTTGGCTACAAAAAAACTCTGCCTAAATGGGATGCTGTAATTTCCACTGTAAGTTCAGGCGAACCAGTTCTGAACTGGCTGAATACCAACTCTATTGTGGATGCTCCATCAATGGAGGTTTTTAGGAAGAGATTGGTCAACTATTTGTCTAGAGTAGGATTTCCTGCCTAAGCAGGGGGGTTGGAATAGAAGACCTCCAAGGTCCCTTCCAACTCTGTTATTCTTTCATTCTCTTATCACACACCCAGAACGGTCACAGGAACTGGGTATGTCTAGTCTAACAAAGAGAAGGACTACAGGTGACATTCTCCTTCATGGATTACTGCCTTACAACACAATAGCAGAGTTGGAAGGGACCTTGGAGGTCTTATAGTCCAACCCCCTGCTCAGGCAGGAAAAGAATAGTATAGTATACAATAGAAGAAAAGAGAAGAGTTGGAAGAGACCTTGGAGGTCTTCTAGTCCAATCCCCTGCCTAGGCAGGAAACCCTATACCGCTTTAGACAAATGGCTATCCAACATCTTCTTAAAGACTTCCAGTGTTGGGGCATTCACAACTTCTGGAGGCAACTTCTGTTCCACTGATTAATTGTTCTCATACCCAGTTCCTGCAACCGTTCTTCATCATGTTTTAGCCTCCAGTCTCCTAATCCTCTTTGTTGCTCTTCTCTGCACTCTTTCTAGAGTCTCCACATCTTTTCTACATCGTGGCGACCAAAACTGAATGCCGTATTCCAAGTGTGGCCTTACCAAGGCCTTATAAAGTGGTATTAACACTTCACGTGATCTTGATTCTATCCCTCTGTTGATGTAGCCCAGAACTGTGTTGGCTTTTTTGGCAGCTGCTACACACTGCTGGCTCCTATTTAAATGGTATTTAATCCTATTTAAATAGGAGCCAGCAGTGTGCAGCAGCTGCCAAAAAAGCCAACACAGTTCTAGGCTGCATAAACGGGGGGATAGAATCAAGATCACCTAAAGTGTTTAATACCGCTTTATAAGACCTTGGTAAGGTCACACTTGGAATATCTGCATTCAGCTTTGGTCACCACAATGTAGAAAAGATGTGGAGACTCTAGAAAGCGTGCAGAGAAGAGCAACAAAGAGGATTAGGGGACTGGAGACTAAAACATATGAAGAACGGTTGCAAGAACTGGGTACATCTAGTTTAACAAAAAGAAGGACTAGGGAAGACATGATAGCAGTGTTCCAATATCTCAGGGGATGCCAGAAAGACGAGGGAGTCAAGGCATTAACCAAAGCACCAGAAGGCAGGACAAGAAGCAATGGGTGGAAACTAATCAAGGAGAGAAGCAACTTAGAACTGAGGAGGAATTTCCTGACGGTTAGAACAATTCATCAGTGGAACAGAAGTTGCCTCCAGAAGTTGTGAATGCTCCAACACTGGAAGTCTTTAAGCAGATGTTGGATATCCATTTGTCTGAAGGTGTAGGGTTTCCTGCCTAAGCAGAGATTGGACTAGAGGACCCCTGAGGTCCCTTCCAACTGTGATTCTATTCTACTTCTCAAAGATACTCGGAGGGAGGTAAGGAGAGAGATTGGGGGAGGGAGAGGGAGGGAGAGAGGGAGGGAGGGAGAGAGAAAGAGAGAGAGAGAGAGAAAGAGAGAGAGAGACAGACTGTGGGAAGGGAACTTTGCCATCTCAAATTACTAGAGAATTAAATACGGTTCAACTTGAATTTGTTCTGGCAAAGCGCAGCCGTAAATGGCCATTAAAAAGTCACTTGTTCACAGAAAACGGGAGAAAGAGAGAGAGGACTCATTTTTTAATGGACTGTTTCCATGGCAATGTTCCTGAGTGAAGCACATTTTATAGCGTGGTGTGAAGTGGAAGTGTTTCCAATGATTGCAACATGGGCCACATTATGGATGGTGCTGTGGTAAGACATCAATATAGGCCCTTTCTCCGATCATAGCTAACAGTTCATTGACAGGAGGAAGTGATTCTCCTCTAGGATTTTATTAGCCCCCTCCCCAGAATGTTCTGGGGAGGGGAGAATCACCCTGCCAACACAGCTATGTCTAGCCAAGGTTATGTTTTTTCCCAGTTGCAATGGATGGCTGTGAAAGTTGGACCATAAGAAAGGTTGAGCACCAAAGAATGGAGACCTTTGAACTCTGTTTAACTGTTTAACTGTTTAATAAATTTATAGGCCGCCCAATCCCGAAGGACTCCGGGCGGTTTACAGAAACACATTTCCGAAAATAAAAAATAAAAACAGGGAGAATAAAAACAGATTAAAAAACCGCTCCATACACTCAATCTAGGCGGGGCTGGACCTCCTACATGAGGTCAACAGCCCCAGGCCTGCCGGAAGAGCCAGGTTTTGGTAGCTTTTCGGAAGGCCGTGAGAGTGGGTAGGGTCCGGATCTCCGGGGGTAGATAGTTCCATAGGGTTGGAGCGGCCACAGAGAAGGCCCTTCCCCGGGGGGGGGGGGGTCGCCAGACGACATTGTCTGGTCGATGGTACCCAGAGAAGGCCCACCCTGTGTGATCTTATCGGTCTTATGGAGGTACGTGGCAGAAGACGGTCTTGCAGATATCCAGGTCCTAGGCCATGTAGGGCTTTAAAGGTAATAACCAGCACCTTGAAATGCGTCCGGAGACCAATAGGAAGCCAGTGCAGCTCGCGGAGGATAGGTGTGATATGGGTGTATCTTGGTACACCCAATATCTGATGCTAGAGAAGACTCCTGTGAGTCCCTTGGATTGCAAGGCGATCCAACTGGTCAGTCCTAGAGGAGGTCAACACCGACTTCTCTTTAGAGGGCCAGATCCTGAAGAGGAAACTCAAAGACTTTGGCCACCTAATGAGAAGGAAGGACTCCCTGGAGAAGAGCCTCATGTGGGAACGATTGAGGGCAAAAGAAGAAGGGGATGGCAGAGAAGGAGGTGGCTGGATGGAGTCACTGAAGCAGTAGGTATGAGCTTCAAGGGACTCCAGAGGATGGTAGAAGACAGGAAGGCTGGAGGAGCCTGGTCCATGGGGTCATGATGGGTTGGACACAACTAACAACAAGAATCAGAATGTTGAACTATAAAAGGAGGGTCAACCCTTTGTTCTTCCTGGCAAGTAGAAGGTGAAGAAAAGGAAGCAGTGATAGACTTTACTTTGAGGGTGGCGGTTCATTGTCTGAGCTTGTGGCTGGGTTTCTGAACGGTTCATCACCAAGCTAGGTAATGTGGAGTTTAAGGGATGTCAAAGTGGGAATGGGGATTTTGCAGTATCCTTCCCCTTTAGTGGGGGTGGATGGGAAGGAATGGGGTTTTTGCAGTATCCTTCCCCTGGAGTGGGGAGGGAATGGAGATTTTCCAGGATCCTTCCCCTGGGGTGGGGAGGGAATGGGGATTTTGCAGTACCCTTCCCCTGGAGTGGGAAGGGAATGGGGATTTTGCAGTACCCTTCCCCCAGAGTGGGGAGGGAATGGGGATTTTGCAGCATCCTTCCCCTGCCACGCCCACCAAGCCACGCCCACAGAACCGGTAGTAAAAAAAAGTTGAATTTCACCACTGCTTCTACCACTCTGTTATTCTCTTATTCTGAATAAAGCTGTAAGGAAAATTCAATTCTACGGCTGTTTGTACACAGAGTCAATTCTCCCTGTTTATACAGGGACCAACATTGTATTCCGTAGAATAATTGGGCAACCCTTTTAGCCCTAAACATTTTGATAGCTGCTGGCCTGTAATTTGTCCCTTGTTGGTTATAAAGTTTAGTTATTGCTTTTGTGCTCTTTTGGATAGGCGAAATGGCATAATTTATCGGGGCTGTTAATTTCCTGCAGGCCCCAAATACGAAGCCCACGTATTTAAAACATTTGACCTGCTGTAATTCGTGGGTATCAATCATCCACTTGCGTTGGGAAGGGAAAAAAACCCTTCGAACTTTAGATTTATCAAAATTGATTATGAATTGTTCCCCAGGGTTCTTAGGGCCCACTTCATGGCCTACGCAAGACAAGGGGAGAAGAATTGTATCATCCGCGCACATTCAGAGAACCGGTTGTTAAACTTGTAGGATCCCACCCCTGATCATCAGCATAGAGTAAAATTGGGAAGTGTATTGTGGTCCTGTGGTGGCCTGCGGAGCTGCCAGCAGATTCGGACAGTGAGGAGGTTGGGGAGGAAGATGGGCCAGTCCTGGGGTCTGGGGAAGGCTCGGATGAGGTCTCTGCATCAGAGGCAGAGAGGGGGCCAGAACCGTCTGACAGTTATCAGCTGCCTTCGGAGTCAGACATCAGTGAGGCAGAAGAACAGCTGGAGCCTGTTCCCAGTGTGCAGAGCTGCCGGAAGGCAACAACAGTTAAGAGAGAAGGGATGAGTTGGGAGTAAGGTTTGAAGGTGATTGGCCGCTCCCATAGGACATAAAGGAGGAGCAGAAGCAAAAAACAAGATGGCAGCCCATCGGTGCTACCCGGAGAACCAGTTCGGGAGCAGGCCTGAGTTCCAGCGACCCAGGCCGCCAAACCACTACCGGTTCAACCGAACTGGGCCGAACCGGAAGGAACCAACCACTGGATCATGTCCACTTCTTCAGGAGCAAGAAGGCGAAACTATTCTCAGGTATCTGAGCAAAAATCTGCTCTGGGTATCTAGTTTTGGCTCAGAGGTTTAATAAGTATCATTTAGTGCATCAATCTTGAGAATGTTAAGAGGGGTGGGCTTCAACGAGGGATCGTCCTGCTGCCCCCAGGGGGGCCTTTATATTCATATTTTCTTTACATAGATGGGTTTTTGTTTTTGGCTTCCTGCCTCAATTCAATTGGTATTTTTTTCTTTCCCTTTTTGGGTGATTCCAGATGGGGAATCAACTGGAAATCATGCCTTTTATCTTAGGCGATAGACACTGTAGGAGGGGAGACATGTTGGTCTATATTGGGGGGGAAATTAGGGGGAGTTTTCTAACACTTTTTCCGACTCACAGATTTTATTAATATCTCTCTCTCTTTCTCTCTCTCTCTTATTCTCTCTCTTATTCTCTCTCTTATTCTCTCTCTCATTCTCTGTGTGTCTCTACTCTCTTATTCTCTCTCTCTCCCTTTCTCTCTCTCTCTCTCTCTCTTATTCTCTTTCTCTCTTATTCTCAGTCTCTATCTCTGTCTCTCTCTCTTCTCTCTCTCTTATTCTCTTTCCCTTTCTCTCTGTCTCTCTTATTCTAAGTCTCTCTCTATGTCTCTCTCCACTCTCTTATTCTCTCTGTGTGTGTCTCTCCACTCTCTTATTATTTCTCTCTCTGTGTCTCCTCTCTCTCTCTTATTCTGTCTCTCTCTTTCTCTCTTATTCTCACTCTCTCTCTTCTCTGTGTCCCTCTCTCTCTCCCTTCTCTCTCATTCTTTCTCTCTGTCTCTCTCCTCTCTCTTATTCTCTCTATGTGTCTCTCTCTCCTCTTATTCTTTCTCTCTTATTCTCTCCCTCTTTCTCTTATTTTCTCCATGTGTTTCTCTCCTCTCTCTTTCTCTCTTATTATTTCTGTCTCTCTCTGTCTCTCCTCTCTCTTATTTTCTCTTTCTCTCTTTCTCTCTTATTCTCACTCTCTCTCCTCTGTCTCTCTCTCCTCTCTCATATTCTTTCTCTCTGTTTCTCCCCTCTCTTATTCTCTCTTATGTGTCTCTTTCTCCTCTCTCTCTTATTCTTTCTCACACTCTTATTCTGTCTTTCTCTCTTATTCTCTCTCTCTCTGTCTCTCCTCTCTCTGTGTGTCTCTCTTATTCTCTCTCTCTCTGTCTCTCCCTTCTCTCTCTTATTCTTTCTCTGTCTCTCTTCTCTCTCTCTCTTATTCTTTCTCTCTCTTATTCTCTCTCTCCTCTTCCTCTTATTCTTTCTCTTATTCTCTCTTTCTTATTCTCTCTCTCCCTCTCCTCTCTCTGTGTCTCTTTCTTCTCTCTCTTATTCTCTTTCTCTTTCTTATCCTCTCTGTCTCCACTCTCTCTTTCTCTCTTATTCTCTCTCTCTTATTCTTTCTCTCTGTCTCTCCTCTACATCTCTCTTTTATTCTCTCTCTCTCTTTCTCTCACTCTTATCTCTCTCTCCCTATGTGTGTGTGTGTGTGTGTGTGTCCAAGCCAAGGCAGTGACAAATTAAGCATGTACACAATTTGCATACATGTTTGCAAGATCCCAGACTTACCTATGTAGCCAGAATCATTGTGAAATCATGGTCTAAAGGGCTAGTTGTTAAATGCTGCCTAAAAGGGGTATAACATGGGAGCACCTAGCCTCATTCTGGACCAGCTGAAGCCTCCGGGTGCTCTTCAAGGGCAGCCCCATGTAGAGATTCAGTCGATTTGGATTCAGTCGATTTGGATTGGTTCGGCTGAACTGTAGTTCCGTTGAGCAGTTATCCCTTCCTACCTGTCCCTGCCCTTTCCTATTCTACATTTCCCTGTTTTGTAGCTCAGATTATTCGCGTGTCAGCTGTTTTACTCACCGGCACTGGCATAGAAGGTAAGTTTTAAAGCTTTAAATGAGCAGTTTTTGAACACTGTGTGTGCACGTATGGGCATGCATGTGCATGCAAAGCACACATGTGTGCGCAACGCATGCGCTCACCAAACTGGTTGTTAAACTAGCAATAGCAGTTAGCAATAGCAGTTAGACTTATATACCACTTCATAGTGCTTTTACAGCCCTCTCTAAGCGGTTTACAGAGTCAGCATATCGCCCCCAACAACAATCCGGGTCCTCATTTTACCCACCTCGGAAGGATGGAAGGCTGAGTCAACCCTGAGCCAGTGAGATTTGAACCGCTGAACTGCTGAACTAGCAGTCAGCTGAAGTGGCCTGCAGTACTGTACCCTCACCACTGCGCCACCTCGGCTCTTTAAACTGCTTGGATCCCACCCCTGCCTTCGACATTAATCCTCTGGTGTCCCGACTGGTCAGTTTAGAAGAAACCATATACACAGGGAGCAAGGAGAAGAGGAAGTTGAGCTGGGATGGGGAGAGGAAATCTCTTTTAACCAAAAAAAAGTAAGGCTGGCACAGATTAAGCATTTCCACTGCAGGGAGGGGGGCGAGAACACATTCTGGAGGGAAAGTTTAATTAAAAAGAGCAGAGTTTTTAATTACCATGGAAATGGGCTTGAGTGGGTGATTTGCATAATCCCAGCAGCAATAGAGGAGCAGGCAAGAAGAAGATAAGAAGACGATCTGCTGTTCACATGGATGATTCTCATGGCTGGGACTTTTGGTTTGGCATTCGGGGAAGGAAGTTTGGGTGGGTGGGGGGGTGTTGCACTCTTTGGAACTGCCAGCGTGGCAGTGGGAGATTGGACCATGGGATGGACTTGTGGGTGGTGGGGGCAAGATCTTGAACTTTAACTGGGTGGGGGAAACCGGGAAGCTTTCAGATTCGGGTTTCCCCAGATGTGCCAACATGGCTCTCTTAATAATAAATTGGAACTTTGAGGAATCCTTTGCCTTGGACTCTGATTTAATTTTTGATGTTATTTGGAACCCTGACAATGGCTTGGTAAGGCCTCACTTGGAATACGGCATCTAGTTTTGGTCACCATGGTGCAAAAAAGATGTGGAGACTCTAGAAAGAGTGCAGAGAAGAGAAACAAAGAGGATTAGGGGATTGGAGGCTAAAACATGATGAAGAACGGTTCCAGGAACTGGGTATGTCTAGTTTAATGAGAAGAAGGACTAGGGTTGATATGATAGCAGTATTCCAATATTTGAGAGGCCACAAATATGAAGGGATCAAGAACAGGGAGTCAAGCTATTCTATAAAGCACCTGAAGACAGAACAAGAAGCAATGAATGGAAACTAATCAAGAAGAGAAGCAACCTAGAACTAAGGAGTGACTTCCTAACAGTGAGAATAAGGTGGCAGGCTGAGCCGAAGTAGGCCTCAAGCCTGAACCAAACCAGGGTTTCATGATATTAAGCTTTCACTGTTCATATAGAAATGTCAAGGTTTGCTTTTAGGACATAGTGTGGTTAGACACGGGTTAGAAAGGAAGTCTGCACATGAAATATGCTGAAGTAGGGCGTCTATTTTAGCCCATCTGCTTGCTTGGCTGTTAATTTGTTTGGTTGACATATATTGTTAGTTCCTCAAAATACGAGCTAGGCATGTCCGTTGGCTGACCCATGTATTATGATATCCTGTAGACATAATATTGCTGTAACTCAAGGGCAAATGCTGAGGGGTGTTTCCAAAACTAACAGTTGGCTTGGGCTGGAAGTGATAAACTATATAAGGAAGTTCCTGAATGTCACTCGGGGTTCAGGCCATTTATTCTTTGTTTTGAACCTGCTCAAATAAACTTTTCCTTCTCTAAAGAGCTGGCTTGTGTGTCTCGTCATTTCCTACAACAAGAACAACCAACCAGTGGACAAGCTTGCCTTCAGAAGTTGGGGGTACTCCAACCCTGGAGATTTTAAAGAAGAGATTGGACAACTGTTTGCTTCAAATGGTATAGGATCTCCTGAGCAGAGGGTTGGACTAGAAGACCTTCAAGGTCTCTTCCAACTCTTGTTATTTCTTTGCTAAGACATCAGCACCTTGGACAGTTCCAAGTTAGCTACTGGCCATTGGAGACTAAGATTTGTTTTTGCTTTGATGGAGATTCAAGCACATCCCTGAAGTTCAGGGCCGCCTGTAGGGTATGGTTTAAAAAGTCAACAAAGCAACCACAACAACACAAGCAAAGCTCCATGTGTGTTTTACGTGCATGACAACATAAAAAGAAGCTCCAAGGCACATCCTAGAACCAGTTTCGTTTACTGGTTCATGGGAGTTGAAGTCCACAAGTCTTGAAGTTGCCAAGTTTGCCCTAGAGACGCTCAAGGGAAAGACATTGATTTGGGATTCCTCCATTGAGCAGGGGGTGGACTTTAGAGCCTCAGGGACCCCTCCCAGTGTTGGAGTTCTACGATTTGGGATTCATTCATTCAGAATGCAAACCACCCCCTTGGCTATGTATTTGATAGGCTTCCTCTGTTTGCGCTCACAATGAGAGCAGTCTTTTAAAAGTTAAAAGGAAGAAGAAACGGTAAACTTCTAACAAAGGATGTTAGAACACAGGATATCTGAGAACCTTGGTTGGAATTCATTGTTTTGAATGTATTTTTATACAACAACTACAGCACTAAATTTCTATGGAGATTAGCAATAGCAGTTAGACTTACATACTGCTTCATAGGGCTTTCAGCCCTCTCTAAGCGGTTTACAGAGTCAGCATATCGCCCCCAACAACAATCCGGGTCCTCATTTTACCCACCTCGGAAGGATGGAAGGCTGAGTCAACCCTGAGCCGGTGAGATTTGAACAGCCGAACTGCAATAGCAATAGCAATAGCAATAGCAGTTAGACTTATATACTGCTTCATAGGGCTTTCAGCCCTCTCTAAGCGGTTTACAGAGTCAGCATATCGCCCCCAACAACAATCCGGGTCCTCATTTTACCCACCTCGGAAGGATGGAAGGCTGAGTCAACCCTGAGCCGGTGAGATTTGAACAGCCGAACTGCAATAGCAATAGCAATAGCAATAGCAGTTAGACTTATCTACCGCTTCATAGGGCTTCCAGCCCTCTCTAAGCGGTTTACAGAGTCAGCATATTGCCCTCAACAACAATCCGGGTCCTCATTTTACCCACCTCGGAAGGATGGAAGGCTGAGTCAACCCTGAGCCGGTGAGATTTGAACAGCCGAACTGCAGAACTGCAGTCAGCTGAAGTAGCCTGCAGTGCTGCACTCTAACCACTGCGCCACCTCGGCTCTTTTCCTTTTGCTTTTTTCAAGAGGCAACTGGACTTTCTTGTTTTTTCTTTTTCTTTTGAAGACTTCTGAAAAAGCACCTTTGGGACAACCATGACCTGGATGACTGAGAATCTCTACAGACTTTAAGCTATAGGATTTGGGGCAAATACCTTTCACGTGGGATGGGGGTATGAAGAAATTTCCAGAGAAAATTGCAGACTACAGGAACTATTTGCACCCCTCAGGTGACCCTGAGGACACAGATAAACTTCCAAGTGGCCTCAACGACCCTCTGAAAGGATGCAAATGACCAGCTTTATCTGCAAGTAGAATCAATCCTTTCCTTCCCCACCATCCAGTCAGAGCTGAAGAAGATTCTTGGATGAAAAGTGAAACATCTTCAAAAGAAAAGAAAAAAACAAGAAAATCCGGTTGCCTCTTGAAAAAAAAAACACATTTAGGAGTCCTCATGAATAGTCTTGCTGACCAGCATTGTGCTGGTGTCCTCTCTATTCTATGTGTCCTTGGATGAGGAGGAAGTGTGGACTCCACCTCCTCATTGCTAAGGGAGATGTTTCCCAGGCTTCAAAATCCCTTCCCTGGCTGTTTTTGATCCTGCTCGGCCGACAATCTGAATAGCTTATTGCCTGTCAATAACTTCCTCCTTTATAGCCCAGTTGGAGTAATTTAAATAACGAAGTGCCTGAAATTCTCTTCTGCAGAGCCCTGGTTGACTCTCCATGAATCACATTTATAAGCCTTCCAACGATGCAGACGCTATTAATATGAAATGCAAAAATGCCATCACAGCTCTTTGCTAACCCTTCTCGTTCATTCTGGAGACAAATAAAGCATTCTGCAATGAAGGATATTTCCCTCTCTAGCACAAACACCCAGTTGCATTTGTCAAAGACAACAGCGATGGCGGGCAGCCCCGTTGCTGCCATTTCTCTTCTTCTCCCAAAGTGAGATGTCACAACATCAGGAGTTTTTGTGGCCTTTTTCGTCTAAAGATAAACATGGCCTCTTCTAGATAAGACATTTGCAAAATGAAGCACTTATAGCGGTACAGTGTAAAGCAATCTCCAAAATAGAAAAAGAACCATTTTAACTCTCGAAAAGATGTCTAACAAGGAAAGAATTTTTTATAATGGGGATGAAGAAATCCTGCCTTCGGTGTTGTGGAGCTGGTGGCAGATTCAGACAGTGACGAGGTTGGGGAGAAACATGGGCCAGTCCTGGAGTCTGGGAAAGGCTCTGAGGAGGGCTCTGTGTTGGAGGCAGAGAAGGGTCCAGGGCCGTCTGACAGTTATCAGCTGCCTTCAGAGTCAGACATCAGTGAGGCAGAGGAACAGCTGGAGCCTGTTCCCAGTGTGCGCATGCGCAGAGCTGCCAGACGAAGGGAAGAGCTAAAGAACAGGGGTCGACTTGGGAGTAAGGCCACAGGTGGACAATGAATGGTTCAGCTGTTGGCTAAATTAAGTGTTAGAGGAGAGTGGGGCTTCCTTCCTGTTTATCTACAAGTGGCTTGCTCAGTCAGTGTTGGTGGGAGGGTTCTTGATGGTTCCTTCCATTAGGCTATAATTTACAGTTTGTTTGTTTGTCTGAGTTGGTAGTTCCCCAGTTGGGGTCTTATTTTATTTCTTGATTGTTGGTCTAGTATTAATCTTGGTGTCAAGTAGAGATTATATAATGAGAGCAAATTCCACTCCCTTGTAAAACTGATGGTTTTATCTAGTTGGGTAATGAAACATCTGGATGCCTGCCTGCCTGCTGCCTGTCTGTCTCCCTCCCTGTCTGTCTATCTATCCATCCATCTATTTATATCTATCTTCTAATCTCTGTCTCTTTGTCTGCCCATCTATTGTCTCCTTCCTTCCTTCCTTCCTTCCTTCCTTCCTTCCTTCCTTCCTTCCTTCCTTCCTTCCTTCCCCTTGTCTTGTCAGTGATGATGTAACCTAGTTAGATAATGAAACATCTAAAAGGAAGCAACCAAGCTCAAAGAGCATCAAGGAACCCATGGAGGGCTACCTACCTACCTACCTACCTACCTACCTTCCTTCCTTCCTTCCTTCCTTCCTTCCTTCCTTCCTTCCTTCCTTCCTACCTACCTACCTTCCTTCCTTCCTTCCTTCCTTCCTACCTACCTACCTACCTACCTTCCTTCCTACCTACCTACCTACCTTCCTTCCTTCCTTCCTTCCTTCCTACCTACCTACCTACCTACCTTCCTTCCTACCTACCTACCTTCCTTCCTACCTTCCTTCCTTCCTTCCTTCCTTCCTTCCTTCCTTCCTACCTTCCTTCCTTCCTTCCTTCCTTCCTACCTACCTTCCTTCCTTCCTTCCTACCTACCTATCTTCCTTCCTACCTACCTACCTATTGCATCTACCTAGCTACCTATATATCTATATCTATCTATCTGTCTGTCTGTCTGCCTATCAATCATTTTTCTAATCTGTGTCTCTGTCTGCCTATTGTCTCCTTCCTTCCTTCCTTCCTTCCTTCCTTCCTTCCTTCCTTCCTTCCTTCCTTCCTTCCTTCCTTCCTTCCTTCTTTCCTTCCTCCTTCTCCTTGTCTGGTCAGTGATGATGTAACCAGTAACGAAGCATCTACAATGACACAACCAAATTCATAGACTATCGAAAACCCCACAGTTCGACCCTAAGCTGCAAATAAACTCTTCTATCGGTAACCCCAGATGTCTATTGCCATTTTGTCTGAATGGGCTCCGAGACAGAGCTACTGTGGCACACAGATATCCCCATCCCCCCAAAAAACCTACCCCACTGATGGTGCCATCTAAACAAGAGTTAACAGTCCCAGAGAGTAAAAAAAAATCATGCACAGAGAGTTTGCATCTACGAATTTAGCATCGCTAATGAACCGCAAGCCCAGCTTAATATCTCTCTCTCTCTCTCTATCAGAGGAAACCTGATTTCCATAATACAAGCAAAGGAAATAAGAGGAGGACAATCTGAAATCTTCGTTTAAACAACACAAATGTGCAGATAAAAGACTGCAGTGTTGGAGAAAATGGACTGTAGCCCAACTTAATGTAAAAATGCCCTTGGTGGAAGAGACGATGACATCAGCTGTCTTAGGAATCATGTTTTGGTTTAGAAAATGTATTTGTTTTTATTCAGTCCAGTTTTTTTAAAAAGAATAGAGTAGAATTCTTTTAAAGAGGAGACCTTTTATTTTTCTTTAAAAAAAACACAAATATGTCATTTGTCAATCATTAAAACATTGAAGTACAATTTTTTTTTGTTGTGTGTGCCCCTCCCTCCCTCCACCCCCCACCCCCCCCTCCTCCTTCCCCCCCCCCCGACTTCCCAGAACCCGTACCCGGTATGGATTTTTAACTAACACAGTCTAAAATCTATTGAGAAAAAGGAAATAAAGAAATTAATAACATTCTAGATTGACCTTAGCTTCTTCTTACTGAACTGACTTTTAACAGTTTAAATCATTTCTGATCTTAAGCATAGGCTAACTGGAATTTCTTAGTCCCGTATTTATTTTGTATATAGTCAATCCATTTTTTCAAGTCTCGTTTATATCTCTCATTTGAATGATCTTTGAGATATGCCGATATTTTAGCCATTTCAGCTAAGTTTGTTACTTTCAATGTCCATTCTTGGGTTGTAGGCAAGTCTTCCTTCTTCCAATATTGCGCCACCAACAGTCTTGCTGCAGTTATCAGGTGCAGAATCAAATTGGTCTCTACCACTGTAAAGTCAGTACATATACCTAGTAAAAATAACTGAGGACTAAACTTTATCCTTCTTTTAAAAACATTTTGCATGACCCACCATATTTTTATCCAAAATGCCTTAACCTTTTGGCAAGTCCACCATATATGATAATATGTAGCATCGAGAGAACCACACCTCCAACATTTAGGCTGTACATTCGGATACATAGAAGCCAACTTTTTAGGATCTAAATGCCATCTATAGAACATCTTGTAAAAATTTTCTCTCAGATTTTGAGCTTGTGTAAATTTCACATTTCTTACCCAGATTCTTTCCCATGTATCCAACATTATTGGTTCCTCAATATTTTGAGCCCATTTTATCATACAATCTTTAACTAATTCTGTTTCTGAATCCATCTGTATTAATACATTATATATCCTCTTTATATGCATTAAGCTTTGATCTCTTATTTGTTTAAACAGATTATCCTCAACTTGAATAAAACCAATTTTTTGATCTATTTTCCACCTAGCCTGTAATTGCCCATACTGGAACCATGTTTGAACTACCTTCTCCTCTTTTAATACCTCTAAAGATTTTAATTGTAATACCCCCCTTTCCGAGGTAAGAAGCTGTCTGTAAGTAATTCTGTCCTGTTTTTGTGCTGTATTCATATTTTCAATTGCGTGTCTAGGAATTGCCCACATGGGTATCTTGTCATTTAATTTATATTGGTATTTCTTCCAGACCCGCAATAAAGCATTTCTTAAAATATGACTTTTAAAGTTCTTATCCAATTTTTTGTTGAATAACAGGTAAGCATGCCAACCAAATAGCAGATCGTGTCCCTCAATGTTCAATATTCTATCATTGGTTAAGTGAGTCCAATCACTAATTACAGATAATGCCACTGCATCATAATATAGTTTTAAATTAGGTAGTTTCAATCCTCCTCTCTCACGTGCATCTTGCATTATTTTCATCTTTACCCTCGGCTTCTTTCCTGCCCACACAAATTTGTTAATACCCTTCTGCCATTCTAAAAGGTTCGCATCTTTTTTTAGTATAGGTAACATTTGGAAGAGAAATAAAAATTTTGGTAGAATGTTCATTTTCACTGCCGCTATCCTACCCAGCAAAGATAGGTGCAATTTCTCCCATTTTTTCATCTCTGTCTGTATGGTATGCCAAAGTGGTTCATAATTATGCTTATATAATTTCCCATTTGAAGTTAAAATGTTAACTCCAAGATATTTGACTTTTTTAACTACCTCACATCCTAGCATCACTCCTAATTCTTCCTTTTGTTTAATATTCATATTTATAGCTAATATTTTGGTTTTTCCTAAGTTTATTTTAAAGCCCGACACTTGACCATATTGATTAATCATATTCATTAAAACCATACTGGATTCCTGCGGTTGTTCCAATATTATAACCAAATCATCCGCAAAAGCGCGGACTCTATATTCTTGCTGCCTAATCTTGATCCCTTTTAAACCATCCAAGCCCCGTATTTTATTCAACAATACTTCCAAAGTTATAATAAACAATAATGGGGACAAAGGACAGCCCTGTCTTGTACCTTTCCCAATTTGAAAAGAGTCTGTTAGACTTCCATTGACTATGATTTGTGCTGTTTGCTGTTGGTATATTGCTTTAATTGACTGTAAAAAATTATCTCCTATCTGCATTTTTTGCAATATCATCAACAGAAATTGCCAGTTAACTCGATCAAAGGCCTTCTCAGCATCCAAAAATATAAACGCAGCAGGGATCTGGTTGTTCTTTCCCAAATATTCTAATGCATTAATAATTAATCTAACATTACTTTTCATCTGTCTCCCTTGTATAAAACCTGTTTGGTCCGTATGTATCAATTGTTGAGTGACCAACATTAACCTATTTGCTAATATTTTAGTAAAAATTTTATAATCTACATTCAGTAATGAAATAGGTCTATAATTTTTGGGTTGAGTAGTATCCTGATCTTCTTTGGGTATCAAAGATATAAACGCTGTCTTCCAAGATGGAGGGACTTTACCTTCCGTTTGAATCATATTAAATAATTCTCTAAGAGGTTCTACCATTTCTAACTGTAAGTTTTTATAGTAAACCGCTGTCAAGCCATCTGTACCTGGTGCTTTCCCTGACTTTAATTGCTTAATTACCTGCAGGATTTCCCCCGAGGTTATTGGTTGATTCAGTTTTTGCCTGTGTTCTTCTCTAACTGAAGGTATTTTCTCTTTGTCTAAATATTTATCTATGTCTAAACCATTAATTTTATCCCCTTTATACAGTTCTGTAAAAAATTCCCAGAAAGCCTTTTGAATCTCTTCCTGTTGAAACACCTCCTTCCCTCTGTAAATCAGTTTAGATATATTTCGAGTTTTCCTTTTTTTCCTAATCTGATAAGCTAACCATCTGCCAGGTTTGTTTGCATTACAAAAAGTATTGTGTTTTGCATATAATAGATTAGTAGCCACCTGGTCAGAGATCAACATGTCAAATTGAGATTTTAATATGTTAATAGCTTCCTTAACCTTTGTATCATCTGGGTTCATTGTTAACTCCAGCTCTTTTCTCTTAATTTCCTCTTCCAGTTCTGTTCGTTTTAACCCTTGCTTATTTCTATGTGTTTTATTTATATTCATCAAAACTCCTCTCATATACGCTTTGCTTGCGTCCCATACAAATTCCATAGATGTACCCTTATTCATATTCAAAACAAAATATTCAGATAGTAATTTTTTACAATCATTAATATACTTTTTTTTTTTTTTTTTTTTTTGAACAGAACTTTTTTATTTTTTCTTTGGAAAAAAAACACAAATATGTCATTTGTCAATCATTAAAACATTGAAGTACAATTTTTTTTGTTGTGTGTACCCCTCCCTCCCTCCACCCCCCCACCCCCCTCCTCCTTCCCCCCCCCCGACTTCCCAGAACCCGTACCCGGTATGGATTTTTAACTAACACAGTCTAAAATCTATTGAGAAAAAAGAAATAAAGAAATTAATGACATTCTAGATTGACCTTAGCTTCTTCTTACTGAACTAACTTTTAACAGTTTAAATCATTTCTGATCTTAAGCATAGGCTAACTGGAATTTCTTAGTCCCGTATTTATTTTGTATATAGTCAATCCATTTTTTCCAGTCTCGTTTATTAATATTAATAAACTATTTATTAATATACTTTTCATATCTAAATAAGTTTTCATTCAATCTCCAAGACCTTCTTGCCTGCACTACCCTTCCCAACTCCATCCAAACTGGGTTGTGGTCCGAAAGGACCCTAGCTGCAATCTTTGTTTTCTTGACCCTAGAAAGCAAATCATTAGTGGTTAGGATAAAATCAATCCTTGAAAGGGATTGATGCCTGTCCGAGAAGAAAGTGAAGTCATATTCCTCTGCATTTCTTTCTCGCCAAATGTCTCTCAATTCAAAATCATCCATAATGTCAAAGAAAGATTTGGGTAACTTTGCTCGCATCTTGGTATTTAGGCGGGAAATCTTCTTATCTCTCTTAGTATCTATCACTCCATTCCAGTCACCCAATAGTATACAGGAACTATAGTCCCACTGTACTAATTTAGCATGAAGATTTCTATAGAATCTATCTTGCTGTTGATTGGGAGCATAAATTCCCAAAAGTAATGTCTTTTTCCCTTCTAAGATTAAGTCTAAAGCAATATATCTTCCGAAGGGATCTGCTTCTATTAATTCAGCTTTCATATCTTTTCTTAAGTATACAACTATACCATTCTTCTTTTCCATAGCAGAAGCTGCAAAATGTTGACCAAGTTTTGAGTTGATCAAATATTTTTGATCAGTTGACTTGATATGAGTTTCTTGCAAACAAATTACATCGTTCTTAAACTGTTTGAGATAATGAAATATTTTCTTCCTCTTCTGTGGAGAGTTCAGTCCGTTGACATTCCATGTTAAAATCTTAGTTGTCATCTTTGGTTGGTTGAAGCATTTTTAGAGCTTCCTGCACAGCCTGTTTAACCTTAGGTCTAGCTCCTCCCATTGCTTCCAGATTTGTTGTTGTAGATCCTTGATCGATGGCCGATGATTGTTGATGCTGTTGCTTTTTAGCTTGTTTCTCCATACGTCTAGTAGTCATGCGGCTAGGTCTTGGTTCCATAGCACCTTGCACTTCTAGAGAAGAGAGATGCTCCATCTTGTCTGGTGGTTGTGTAGTTTGCTGTCTATCCTGTCCTTCTTGTGGTCTTTCTCTAGGTCCAGATGGTGCAGGGTGTCCGGCCTTCAATATATTATAATAAAAATCTTGGGCTTTCCATACAGAGTTGAGGCGGTATCTTTGCTTATCAAATGTAAATATGATGCCAAATGGTGCATCCCATCTATACTGTATCTGACGATTTCTGAGTTCTTCGACCAAAAAAGTGTAGTCCCTCCTGGCTCTTAACATTTGAGGTGGTATCTCTTTCAAAACAGCCAGGTCTTGACCGCCAATTTGAAGCTTAGTATTATAAGATGCTTGCAGTACCATATTTCTAAACTCTCTTGTAGTAAAATATATAACGATGTCTCGAGGAAGCTGCTTCTGCTTTGCCAGCCAGGAGTTAACGCGGTAAGCTTTGTCAATTCGCCAGTCTTGATTGGTCCCTGGTCTTCCCATCAGGCGGTCAAAGGCTTCCGATAGGATCTGTTTCAGGTTCTCCTGTTTCTCCTCACGCAGCCCCCTTACTCTTAATGCGAACTCCATTTGTCGGTACTGTATCATAATAATTTCTTTTTCAGCTTTTTCCACTTTTTGTTCCACCACCTCTGTTTTCAATGTCAAGTTAGCATTGGCATCATTAAGAACCTCTAGAGTATCTTCCACTCCAGAAATATGTTCTGTTAATACAGTTACAAGACTCAGCACGTCATCTCTAATTTTATCAATCTTAGGATCAAATTTCTCATACAGCTCCTGTTTAAGTCCATTTATTTCACTTTTAATTTCTTCTTTCATTTCTTTCATTTCCTCTTTTCTCTCCTGCTTTACCACCTCTCTATTATCTCTAAACTTATCTTCCATTTTAATTGTCTGTGCATTGAGAGCCTCGCTTAGATTACTCAGGAAAAATTCTTTCGTTAACACATCCCCAGCAGGGGGTGTAGGAAGCGGAGGCTGCAGCTTTGTGCCAGGCACTGAGGATGTGCCCCTGGAAGTAGAGGGTGACGACTTCAAGTTAATATTTGGTTTTGAAGCCATTTCAAAATTTATCTGCCTGCAGTTAATAAAACTCTATTGCCTGAGTTTGCAGCTTTAAGTAAAGAGGCTTTTATTTTGAAGTTTAAGGCTTGGCAAAACTTTCAGTGAGTAAACATTGTAACAAGACCATTCAACAGATTCATCACCATTTAACTTCCAAATAAGCAAGGTTAATGAAGGAGTAAAATTCTTCTATTGTGAAACCAAAACAAATGATAAGCAATCTCTTTTGTTTTGAATTTTTGTGAGAGTTAGCAAAAAGTGTTCGTTATTACCGGAGAGGCCAGCCTGCTCGGCGCCATTTTAGAAGCCTCTGAGTAAATAATTTTTCGGAGGAGAAAAAGAAAAGAAGCTAAAATGTTGATAAGCAATTATTGTCCACAGTAAACGGATCCAGCTCGTGATAAGAATAAATCAAACAAAGCTTAGAGCAGAGTGGGAGAGACCTACTTTGTCCTGCACAAGGCAGTTTGAAGTTCCCAGCACGGACAGCCGTTCTGCCTTGGGCTAGCCCCCCTTTCCTGCAAGCACAAAAGCTGCAAAAATCGAAGAGCATTTGCCAGCAAAACAGTTTCTTCTTTCCTTCTTGCCTGAAGGATAAGAAAACCTGATAAGACGTCAGATGGAAGATCCTCTAAACAGGTACGTAGCCAGGAATTCGGAGGCAGCTGATTTTTTGCTGCCCCCACCAGTAGGCTCCTCCCAGGAAGCCAGTAGAATTCTTCATTGGCCAAGTGTGATTGGACACACAAGGAATTTGTCTTTGGTGCATCTGCTCTCAGTGTCCATAAAAAGACAAGATACGTTCGTCAGGAATCATAAGGTAAAACATTTAATGATAGTCATAGAGTACAAATCAGCAATCAAGAAACAATCCATATCAATATCAATCGTAAGGATGCAAGCAACAAATTTACAGTCCCGCAGTCTTAAGTGGGAGGAGATGGGGGATAGGAACAATGAGAAGATCAATAGTAATGCAGCCTTAGTGAATGGTTTGACAGTGGGGAGGGAATTATTTGTTTAGCAGAGTGATGGCATTCGGGGGAAAAACTGTCCTTGTGTCTAGTTGTCTTGGTGTGCAGTGCTCTATAGCGTCATTTGAGGGTAGGAGTTGAAACAATTTATGTCCAGAATGCGAGGGGTCTGTAGATATTTTCACAGCCCCCTTTTTGACTCGTGCAGTGTGTACAGGTCCTCAATGGAAGGCAGGTTGGTAGCAATAGTTTTCTCTGCAGTTCTGATTATCCTCTGAAGTCTCTGTCTGTCATTTTGTTTTTGAATTTTTTTTATTGCTTTAAATTAACAAAAGCACACACACACAAAAGAATCACCCTTCATTACATCCTCTCTGTCTTGTTGGGTTGCAGAGCCAAACCAGACAGTTATGGGGGTGCAGATGGCAGACTCAATCATTCCTCTGTAGAACTGAATCAGCAGCTGTACCAGAAACTGACCTGTAAACAGTGAAATAGAATAGAATAGAATAGAAGAATAGAATAGAATAGAATAGAATAGATAGAAGAGAAGAGAAGAGAAGAGAAGAGAAGAGAAGAGAAGAGAAGAGAAGAGGAGTTGTTGGAGTTGGAGTTGGAGTTAGAGTTAGAATTGGAAGAGAATATAATATAATAGAAATAGAATAGAAATAGAAATAGAAATAGAAATAGAAATAGAAATAGAAATAGAAATAGAAGAAATAGAAATAGAAATAGAAATAGAAATAGAAATAGAAATAGAAATAGAAATAGAAATAGAAATAGAAATAATAGAAATAGAAATAGAAATAGAAATAGAAATAGAAATAGAAATAGAATAGAATAGGAGTTGTTGGAGTTGGAGTTAGAATTGGAATAGAATAGAATAGAATAGGGGAGGGACAGGTTGGTAGCCATCATTTTCTCTGCAGTTCTGATTATCCATTGAAGTCCGTGTCTCTCTTGTCTGATTGAAAAGCCAAACCAGACAGTCATGGAGGTGCAGATGACAGACTCAATCATCCCTCTGTGGAACTGAATCAGCAGCTCCTTGGGCAGTTTGAGCTCCTGAGTTGATCCAGAAAGAACATTCTTTGTTGTGTTAGAAGGGTTGGGTGGAATAACCCCCTCCCTGAAGAATTTCTTCTGAACGTCCTCTTCATTTCCCCTCCCCATTCCAGGGGGAATGATACTGCAAAATCTCCATTCCCACCCCACTCCTGGGAGAAGGATACTGCAAAATCTCCATTCCCTCCACACTCCTGGGAGAAGGATACTGCAAAATCTCCATTCCCTCCACACTCCTGGGAGAAGGATACTGCAAAATCTCCATTCCCTCCCCACTCCTGGGAGAAGGATACTGCAAAATCTCCATTCCCTCCCCACTCCTGGGAGAAGGATACTGCAAAATCTCCATTCCCACCCCACTCCTGGGGGAAGGATACTGCAAAATTCCCTCCCCACTCCTGGGAGAAGGATACTGCAAAATCTCCATTCCCTCCACACTCCTGGGAGAAGGATACTGCAAAATCTCCATTCCCACCCCACTCCTGGGGGAAGGATACTGCAAAATTCCCCCCCACTCCTGGGAGAAGGATACTGCAAAATCTCCATTCCCACCCCACTCCTGGGAGAAGGATACTGCAAAATCTCCATTCCCACCCCACTCCTGGGGGAAGGATACTGCAAAATTCCCTCCCCACTCCTGGGAGAAGGATACTGCAAAATCTCCATTCCCTCCACACTCCTGGGAGAAGGATACTGCAAAATCTCCATTCCCACCCCACTCCTGGGGGAAGGATACTGCAAAATTCCCCCCCCCACTCCTGGGAGAAGGATACTGCAAAATCTCCATTCCCTCCACACTCCTGGGTGAAAGATACTGCAAAATTCCCTCCCCATTCCAGGGGGAATGAAACTGCAAAATCTCCATTCCCTCCACACTCCTGGGGGAAGGATACTACAAAATCTCCATTCCCCCACTACTCCTGGGTGAAGGATACTGCAAAATTCCCTCCCCACTCCTGGGCGAAGGATACTGCAAAATTCCCTCCTCATTCCAGGGGGAATGATACTGCAAAATCTCCATTCCCTCCACACTCCTGGGTGAAAGATACTGCAAAATTCCCTCCCCATTCCAGGGGGAATGAAACTGCAAAATCTCCATTCCCTCCACACTCCTGGGGGAAGGATACTACAAAATCTCCATTCCCCCACTACTCCTGGGTGAAGGATACTGCAAAATTCCCTCCCCACTCCTGGGCGAAGGATACTGCAAAATTCCCTCCTCATTCCAGGGGGAATGATACTGCAAAATTTCCATTCTCTCCACACTCCTGGGGGAAGGATACTGCAAAACCTCCATTCCCACTCCACTCCTGGGGGAAGGATACTGCAAAATTCCCTCCCCACTCCTGGGGGAAGGATACTGCAAAATCTCCATTCCCTCCCCACTCCTGGGGGAAGGATGCTGCAAAATCCCCATTTCCTCCCCGCCTCACTAACCTGCTTCCGAGCTCCGTTCTCCTGTGCAGGGCAACAAAAGAAGGCCCAGCCGATCAGCTGGGACTCAGGAGGCAGTGAATAGGTGGAGGCAGGGCCAACCAGAGGTAGTGTTTGCCGGTTCTCCAAACTACTCAATATTTCCGTTACCAGTTTGCCAGAACCGGTCAGAACCAGCTGAATACCACTTCTGAAATGAAACAGTAAATTGTATATATCTTTGCATCCGGGGCTCCTCTAGGAGATTTTCTCCTTCAGATCTGAGGAGGAGGAATCAAGAAGACCATAGATGGCACGGAAAATGGGAAGTGCACAGAGGATGCCCCGCAGTGGATAATGGGCCCATCCTGTCCGCTCTTCTTCCCCTGAGCTTCTGCCGTGACTCGTTCCAACTTGCAAACGTTCAACTCCGTTTCAAGGCTCCTGTCTTCCACCCGGTGAAAGCTAATATTTTACGAGAGCCTGATTGATCACCCTACATTTACCAACTGTCACTTAAAATAACTCGGAGAAAATAGGTGTTGTGTGTTTTCATAAAACCAGCCGCAATGACTTACAGATGATTGCCTGGGTGCGAGATAAAAATGAGAGACATTTTGTGGGGGAACAGCTTTCAATGTGTTAACCTTTTTTATGATTATTTATTGCTGGATGTTTACAAGGGGGAGAAAGGCAGCCTACTCAATATGGGAGGGGGAGCTCTTTGTTTTCCAGGAGGGAAGATCAAGATCCGAGGAACAAAATATTAGAGATGGAAGGGACTATGGAGCTCTTTTAGTCCAATTCCCTTAAATAAGAAACCTTAGACCAATTCTCCTCCTCCTCCTTTTCTTCCTTCTTCCTCTTTTTCTTTTTTTCTTCTATCGCCTTCTTTTACTTCCCCTTCTTCCTTCTTTCCTCTTTTTTCCTTCCTCCTCTCCTCCTCCTTTTCTTCTTTTTTCCTATTTTTTTCTTTCCCTTCTTATTCTCAATCTCCTTCTTCTTCCCCTTCTTCCTTTTTTCCTTTTCCTCCTCCTCCTCTTCTCTTCCTCCTCCTTTTTCTTCCTTCTTCCTCTTTTTTGTTTTCCTTCTTCCCATTCTCCTTCTTCTTCTTCCCTTTTTCCTTCTCCTTCTTCCTTCTTCTTCTTCTTCTTCTTCTTCTTCTTCTTCTTCTTCTTCTTCTTCTTCTTCTCCTTCTCCTTCTCCTTCTCCTTCTTCTTCTCCCTCTCCCTCTCCTTCTTCTCCTCCTCCTCCTTCTTCTTCCTTCTCCTCCTCCTCTTCCTCCTCCTCTTCCTCCTCCTCTTCATTGTTGTTAGTTGCAAAGTGGTGTCTGACCCATCACAACCCCAAGGATAACATTCTTCCAGACCTTCCTGTTATCTACCATCCTCTGAAGTTCATTGAAGCTCACGCCTACTCCTTCAGTGACTCCATCCAGCCACCTCCTTCTCTGCCGTCCCCTTCTTCTTCTCCTGCCCTCCATCGTTCCCAGCATGAGGCTCTTCTCCAGGGAGTCCTTCTTCCTTCTCATTAGGTGGCCAAAGCACTTGAGTTTCCTCTTCAGGATCTGGCCTTCTAAAGAGCAATCAGGGTTGATTCCTCTTGGACTGACTGGTTGGATGGCCTTGGAGTCCTTCTTCTTTTGCCCTCCATCTTTCCCAGCATGAGGCTCTTCTCCAGGGAGTCCTTCTTCCTTCTCATTAGGTGGCCAAAGTCTTTGAGTTTCCTCTTCAGGATCTGGCCTTCTAAAGAGCAGTCAGGGTTGATCTCCTCTAGGACTGACCAGTTGGATGGCCTTGCAGTCCAAGGGACTCACAAGAGTCTTCTCCAGCACCAGAGTTCAAAGGCCTCAATTTTTTTGGTGCTCAACCTTTCTTATGTCTTTCTTAATCTCTTCTTAATAACCCCCAATGATGGCGTTGGTGTGAATATCAACTAATATAATCTATGAAACTGGTTTATTGCTCTGTTAGGAAGTTTCTCCTTAACTCCAAGTTGTTTCTTCATCCCAAATTGTGTAGCTAAAAGTCTATAGAGATTCTCAGTCATCCAGGTTGTCCCAAAGGGGCTTTTTCAGGAGGCAACTGGACTTCCTTGTTTTTTCTTTCGAAGACGTTTCGCTTCTCATCTTCAGCTCAGAGCTGAAGAAGCTCCTTGGATGAGAAGCAAAACACCTTCAAAGCAAAACCAGAAAGTCCAGTTGCCTCCTGATAAAAGCACCTTTGGTGGGGGGGAAAAATTGCTTTCGAAGAAAGAGTTGAGGCCTGGCCGCCAGAGGGCACTGCGCCTCCATCTGTCTTCAAGCCTGTGGCCATCCAGAATCGAATAGGCTTAAATAAAATGCCAGCCAACTAAAACTTGGGAGCATCAGAAATCCACCCTGTAGGGGATCCAGAGTTCTGCTCCTGCTGGGCATAGAATCCTGCTTACAAACAAAGAAAACAGAAGCATGTGCCGTTCTGCTGAATCTGCAAATTGCAGAGCCAAGGATTTGCATTGCTTTTTTTCCCCCTCAGCCCATCAAGCCAACTTGGAGTCTGGGGGCTTGAAATCCGTCTTAAGGAAGAGAATTGGAGTTGGTTAAATGCAGCACTGTGCATTTAAGCCTGTGACCCGTCAAAACCGCGGTCCACAAAAGCGCGATCGACGAAAGCGCGCATTTGACGTCATCACAGCGCGACGGAAAAAATTAAAAATTCAAATAAAAATTAAATTAAAGCAAGCCGATTCACATAAAGGTAAGGGTTAGGTTTAAGGTTAGGGTTAGGGTTAGGGTTAGGTTAAGGGTTAGGGTTAGGTTTAGAGCGTATGGGTTACGTTTAGCGTTAGGTTAAGGGTTAGCGTTAGGTTTAGCGTTAGGTTAAGGGTTACGTTTAGGGTTAGATTTAGGGTTAGGTTAAGGGTTAGGTTTAGGGTTAGGTTTAGGGTTAGGTTTGGGGGGGTTAGGGTAAGGTTTTCGCTTTATTTTTAAATTTTTCGATCACAGTGCGATGTTTTCGTCGCGCTGTGATGACGTCAAATGCACGCTTTCGTCGACCGTGATTTTGTCGTCCGCGGTTTTGTGGTGGAACCGGAAAACCAACTCTGAACTTGGTTTCCCATGGTTTCAGTATAATTAAAACCAGTAATTACTCTTTCTCCCCAGTGTCACTGGTCACGGTGGCCAATTAGATTAACTGGGAACCTCCTCAGGCACTCTTCCTTCCATCACTTTTCACAGGGGTGTCAAACTCAATGCCTGTGGGCCAGATCTGGCCTCTTGGGGTGCTTAAATCTGGCCCACCTGGCCAGCCTGGAAATAGCAAAGGACCAGCCTGTGATGCTTCTGGAAACCAAAATGGGATATGGGGTGAAAACGTGACCTGTTTTGGCGGGCAGAGTGTTGCGGGAGGCCATCCAGGCTGAAAACAGGCTGCAGGAGGACCACACCTCCTGAGACACACAGAGAGAGAATAAGAGAGAGAGGAGAGACAGAGAGAATAAGAGAGAGAAGGGAGAGACACACAGAGAGAGAATGAGAGAGAGAGGAGAGACACGGAGAGAGAGAGAATAAGAGAGGAGAGACACAGAGAGAGAGGAGAGAGAGAGTGAGAATAAGAGAGGAAGAAAGAGACAGAATAAGAGTGTGAAAAAGAATAAGAGAGAGAGGAGAAAGAGAGACACAGAGAGAATAAGAGAGAGGGGAGAAACAGAGAGAAAGAATATGAGAGAGGAGAGAGAGTGAGAATAAGAGAGAGGAGAGACAGAGAGAGAGAAATAATAAGAGAGAAAGAGAGAGAGAAGAGACACACATGGAGAAAATAAGAGAAAGAGGGAGAGAATAAGAAAGAATAAGAATAAGAGAGGAGAGACACACACAGGCTGAAAACAGGCTGCAGGAGGACCGCACCTGGTTCTCCTGTGATCCATCCTGCCTCTCCCACCCCCCACCCCCAGCCGGGCCATGGAGGAGAACTACAATGCTGATCTGGCCTTTGAAGAAATCCAGTTTGACACCCCTGGCCTAGGAGATGACCTTAGTTCTCGTGAGAAAGTTCGGTGTTTTGTCTAGTAATGCATTCCAGCCTCCTCCTTCCCCATCCCATACAGTGTGGCATGGCTGGTCTAGTGAAGAGAAGGACCAGGGGAGACAAGATAGCAGTGTTTCAAATATTTGAGAGAGGAAGCGGTCAAGCTATTTTCCAAAGCACCTGAAGACCAGACAAGGAATAACGAATGGAAACTGACCATTCCTTAGAAATAAGGAGGAACTTTCTGACAGTGAGAACAATCAACCCATGGAACAGAAGTTGCCTTCAGAAATTGTGGGAGCTTCATCACTGGAGGCTTTCAAGAAGAGACTGGACTGCCATCTGTCAGAAATGGTGTAGGGTCTCCTGATTGGGTGGAGGGTTGGACTAGATGACCTACAAGGTCCCTCCCAACTCTATTGACCTGTTAACCAGGAAAATGGTTTCTGCCAGGTTCAGTTCGGTGTAGACATCCACCGCTACCAAAGGCTGGGTTTTCCTTGACCACTTTAGCTCGAGTACCTTCAAATTATATTTATTTGGTGCCTTTGGGGAAAGCCACTCGAATGTAATTGCCTTGACTCTTGTGTTCCTTTGCTTTGTCTTGGGTTGAAACTGATATTTGATTATGTGTTACTCCGTGCGGCTGTTAGGCAGGGGGGCTCTTTATGCAAATTAATAAATGAAGGGGTAAATGAATAATGAGGGAATAAATTAGAAATACCAAAGCATGAAACTGGGCCCTTAAAGGTCAGCTCCTCTCTATTAGAAGAAGAAAGATAGAGAACCAAGTTGGACGAAGGACATTCTTTGCTTTCTTGTGAGCTTCAAATGATGGCCCTCCGGACCATAATCGTTTCGTTCAATTTGGGATAGAGAAGTAAGTCCCACAGAAGCCAGTGAAGTTTCCATCTGGAGCAGTCA
The DNA here is from genome assembly GCF_009769535.1 of Thamnophis elegans. Taxonomy (NCBI): domain Eukaryota; kingdom Metazoa; phylum Chordata; class Lepidosauria; order Squamata; family Natricidae; genus Thamnophis; species Thamnophis elegans. The sequence continues at coordinate 77,934,185 of NC_045548.1, read as the reverse complement.
TGGCAAACATTTTTCACCTTGGGTGCCAAAAGCCCCCAAGTGCATGCTTTCGCAGGCCAATGGTGGGTTGCAGGTGGTACACCCCCAGTACGGGTGGGCCCAGTTTTTAGCAATAGCAATAGTAATAGCAATAGCAGTTAGACTTATATACCGCAAAGCTCCATGTGTGTTTTACGTGCATGACAACATAAAAAGAAGCTCCAAGGCACATCCTAGAGCCAGTTTCGTTTACTGGTTCATGGGAGTTGAAGTCCACAAGTCTTGAAGTTGCCAAGTTTGCCCTAGAAACGCTCAAGGCAAAGACATTGATTTGGGATTCCTCCATTGAGCAGGGGGTGGACTTTAGAGCCTCAGGGACCCCTCCCAGTGTTGGAGTTCTACGATTTGGGATTCATTCATTCAGAATGCAAACCACCCCTTGGCTATGTATTTGATAGGCTTCCTCTGTTTGCGCTCACAATGAGAGCAGTCTTTTAAAAGTTAAAAGGAAGAAGAAACGGTAAACTTCTAACAAAGGATGTTAGAACACAGGATATCTGAGAACCTTGGTTGGAATTCATTGTTTTGAATGTATTTTTATACAACAACTACAGCACTAAATTTCTATGGAGATTAGCAATAGCAGTTAGACTTATATACCGCTTCATAGGGCTTTCAGCCCTCTCTAAGCGGTTTACAGAGTCAGCATATTGCCCCCAACAACAATCTGGGTCCTCATTTTACCCACCTCGGAAGGATGGAAGGCTGAGTTAACCCTGAGCCGGTGAGATTTGAACAGCCGAACTGCAGAACTGCAATCAGCTGAAGTAGCCTGCAGTGTTGCATTTAACCACTGCGCCACCTCGGCTGCGCCACCTCTGGATCCTGGGGAGGGTTTTTCTAGAAAGCTCCAGAGGCTTTCTAGAACCCTGGGGAGGGTGAAAATGGCCCTCCCTCCCCCCTGGAGGCCCTCCGGAGGCTGAAATGCCCTCCCAGAGCCTCCGCACAAGCCTTGTACTGATCTGGCATCACACGGAGACTCCTGGGAAGGGAAGGGCAGCATGGGCGGGCCAGCTGAAAATCAGCTGGTCAGCATGCGCATGCGCATTGGAGCTGATATGGCTCCATGTGCCCTGCGTGCATCTTTGCAAAGGTTCTGCTTCTCATTCAACAAGCTTCTCCTGTGTCTTCTTCAGAACCCGAAGATGCTTCTTATTTCAGAAGCGGGACATTTGCAGAGAAAAATGTCCAGTTGCCTTTTGGAAAAAAAAGAACTTTTAAAGTCACTTATAAAGCCCTTCATGGTATTGGACCTGGGTACTTGAGAGACCACCTGCTGCCAATTACCTCCCAAAGGCCCATTAGATCCCACAGATTAGGCCTCCTCCGGGTTCCATCTACTGGCCAATGTCATCTGGCTACTACCCGGAGGAGGGCCTTCTCTGTGGCTGCTCCGGCCCTTTGGAACGAGCTCCCCACGGAGATTCGAACCCACACCTCCCTCCAGGCTTTCCGCAAAGCCGTTAAAACCTGGCTGTGCCGGCAGGCCTGGGGTTGACGAGTTCCCTTCTCCCCCTCGAATTGTGTGACTGTTGACTGTCCTTTTATATTCTCTTTGTACTTCGCTTGTTGTATTCCCTTCTTGTTTAACTGGGTTAAACTTGGGTTTGTTAGCCGCCCTGAGTCCCTTAATAAACCTTAACCTTAACCTTAACTTTTGGGACAAGTGTGATGTGGACTCTCCATAGACAGTTCTTCCTTCTTAACATGGGCCAGGAAAAAAATCCCAAGCATCCCTGGGGCTGGATTCCTGGAAAGAAATAAGGTGGCAGAAAATGGGACTACCTGCGTGCCAGTTTGTTATTTTTGCCCATTTTTGTTTTGCACCAAAGGATGCTCTTTCAACCAAGAAACTAAGTGGTGTCTAGCAGATAAAATCAGCTGTTTGTGTCGGTGACACAGCGGCAC